>NW_022589723.1:32848121-32966521 GCF_004348235.1 Phoca vitulina
CATGGAGCACTGGGTGTTATGCACAAACAATGAATCATGGAACACTATATCTAAAACTAATAATGTAATGTATGGGGATTAACATAACAATAAAAAAATTTAAAAAAAAAAGTACACAGGGACTTCATCATTATAGATGGGTTGAAGGGCAGATAATATTTAGACCAGGATAATATTTATTTATAAAACAAGGATCTGGAGGCACCTGGGTGGCTCAGTTGGTTAAGCATCTGACTCTTGATTTCAGCTCAGGGCCTGATCTCAGGGTCGTGGGATCGAGCCCCATGTCAGGCTCCGTGCTCAGCGGGGAGTCTGCTTGAGATTCTCTCTCTCCCTCTCTCTCTACCCCTCCCCCCTGCTCTCTCTTTCTCTCTCAAATACGAGGATCTATTAGCACATGGGTCCAAATAAGGACCATCTCCATCTTCAAGACCTCGAACTGTCACTGTCCCTGCTCTGGCCTCAGACTTTCACTCTCCCACGTTGTCAGCTTCACAGCCCAGCTCCTCAGGCTGTGAGAAATGTGGCGTGTTTTGTTGCCTCGTCAAACTGGCCCACCATTGTCCTAGATTACCTGACAGTGAGAGGGCTGCACCCAGCTGGAGTCTTTGGGTTGGCCATTTTAAATAATCTGTTACCTAAAGGCCACATTCTTGCCCCAGATGCTTGAAATCCCTATAAAGGAAAGACATTACTCCATATCCATCCTGCCTAGTAAGCTTACCTGGCTAAGCGATTTACTGACTATTGTGCATAGTTTAATTTGTGAAGAGTGCTACAGGTCATTCAAGCTCTGAGCCTCAATTGTTTATTATGCTTTTTGGGATAGTTAAAGTCATTTAGCCTCGAGATGACCAATGATAGTTTAGGCATGCAATAAACGCATAGCATGTTGTGTCTTTTGGCTTAATTACACAATTCAAAGCGTTATCCTAATGAAATAAAGTAAATTAGCTGAGTATCTTAAGTCCACTATAATGGCCTAAACTTTAACTTTTCTGTAACAGATTCACATTGAGAAGTATTTAAATGTTGTAAACCATCATGTGTTAACGACTCCTATTGATGACGATCATTTATATTCTTCTCACGCTTCCAAGTGGTAAGTAAAAGAGCCATTTTGGGGTCCAAAATAAGTACAATAAAAAAATAACTTTTCCCACTCAGGTCAGATGACCATAAAGATAAAATCTTCTTGGCTTTGTTCATATCCATGCTACGAATTTCAGTAGTTTTGTATAAGAAGGTAGTGGCAGCATTTGAACTTTAATGAAGTTTATTCCAGGTTACTCTTCTTGCCTTCTAATACTTGACACCATGACAATTACTTCAGAGTCCTGGTTTGGTGTTACTATTTTTTTTAGTAAAAGGTATCCAAAATTCAACTCCTAAAGGAAATATTTGTAAGTTATGATAGCTGAAAAGAACAAACTATGAGGCAATTACAGCCTCAGAGAACCAAGCAGAAAGGTTCAGGCAAAGACCTTTCTTCTACAGTTCTTCTCCCTTGCCAAGGAGTGTCCTTGCCCCTTATTAGGCTCTGGAAGAGTGAAGGAAGACTTCACTATTCACTGGGGCATGGAACTGGCTACCAGAAGTAGTTCTTGGATCCTTTCTCTCCTATTCAAGACAATATTAAGATCACTGGCCTCCCGGCAGAAAGGTAGGAGCCTGGCAAGTTTGTAGAGCCTTGCAAGCCTGGGGGAGTTTCTCCATCATGGCTGTGAATGTATGCTGCTAAATTAGCACATGCAACTTGAAAATGAAATGATAGGAGCCAGGTCGAAAACTGGAGAAAAGTCCAAAGGGGTCCTGCCTAGTAAGCTTACCTGGCTAAGCGACTTTAAAGTAAGCAGGCAGGTCCTGGGAGTCACAGGAAGTGGCTCAGGGAGGAAGCTAAGCAGCAGCAGGAGATGGAAATGGAAAACAGGAGAGTCAGGAGATCAGGGACTGTTGTCTGTGACCGGTGTATTTCCAGGTCGATAGTCACACCGGACTCTGCACTTGCAGGGGTTCCCAAGAGACTATCATGAATAGACTTGGCCTCAGAGTCTACGTTCTGTTGGGAGTTTTCTATGCAAAGCTGTTTGCAGAACCCAGAATTCCTGCAGGTTCTTATGCCCGGGGGCAGTGTGACTGGCCGATTTATTGCATTTTTCTTCTGAGGTTCCATGACAAAAGTCCTTCTAATACCCAAGTAAGAAGGTGGTTTTCATTATTGATGGCAGGACTCACTGAGGGACAGGTTGCTTATCTCAACACTGCTCAGGAGGCCAGAGGAGGAGACTTAGATTATCAAAGTCTTGAGTTGGAATAAGCTGGACCTGGCCTTTTATCCCACATGGCTGTTAGTTTAAAAATTGGGGCATGAAGATGTCCATCAACAGATGAATGGATAAAGAAGATGTGGTATATATATACAATGGAATATTATGCAGCCATCAAAAGGAATGAGATCTTGCCATTTGCAACGACGTGGATGGAACTGGAGGGTGTTATGCTGAGCGAAATAAGTCAAACAGAGAAAGACATGTATCATATGACCTCACTGATATGAGGAATTCTTAATCTCAGGAAACAAACTGAGGGTTGCTGGAGTGGGGAATGGGATGGGAGGGAATGGGGTGACTGGGTGATAGACACTGGGGAGGGTATATGCTCTGGTAAGCGCTGTGAATTGTGCAAGACTGTTGAATCTCAGATCTGTACCTCTGAAACAAATAATGCAATATATGTTAAGAAAAAAAAAAAGAAGATAGCAGGAGGGGAAGAATGAAGGGGGGAAATCGGAGGGGGAGACGAACCATGAGAGATGACGGACTCTGAAAAACAAACTGAGGGTTCTAGAGGGGAGGGGGCTGGGAGGATGGGTTAGCCTGGTGATGGGTATTAAAGAGGGCACGTTCTGCATGGAGTACTGGGTGTTATGCACAAACAATGAATCATGGAACAGTACATCTAAAACTAATGATGTAATGTGTGGTGATTAACATAACAACAAAAAAAATTTTTAAAAAATTGGGGCATGCATCCATAACATGTATTTATTTATAAATTGTATACTTACCCTAGGGAGTGAATACATTATAAAATACACCAACAAAGAAACATTTAAATAATGAGACAAAGAAGATTAAACAATTTAAAATATTTTACTTTATTAACAGCACGAAACTTTCTTTTGCTAAAAAAGGTTATTAATTATAATGTTCTGGTTGCTTTATCTTGTTAATCACGATGGCTTTATACTGACTGTAGCTAATAACCCGAAACACACTCTGTGCTTCGTGGAGATTCAGCACGGATGCTGGTTGAATGGGAATCCATAGTTCAGTTAGTCTTCTGGATAATTTTTAAGTTGGTGGTTGGGGGTGGAGATTTGGTGGACTCTTCATGAGTTTGATTGGTTTATCATCATTTTTGCTCTCTAGCGTGGCTGAAGAAAAGCTCAGGCTATGAGTAAGTGTCCATTCTGGCATTTTATTTTTCACTGGTGCCCATTTTCACTGGCTTCAAAATACAGTCTGTTTTTTTGCAGGAATCTTTTTAAGACACCTGTCCATTTTCTCAGGCTTGAGTGAAAATTAATGAATAGAATCCATGAACTCACTCTACGAGTAAACTCCAGAACATTCTAACGCTGTCAAAAAACATCACACAGACCTCACTGTTCATGCCCTTGTGGTTTGGAGTCTCCACTCCCAGGAGGCCTCCAGAACCGCAGGGGACATGACCACAGGAGGGATCCAGGGACAAGCTGAATATTAAATAGTAGCACAAAGTAACTTCTTATTTTTATTTATTCTTTTACATATTTCTTATTTGGTGTAAATAGAAGTTCTTATACTCTCCTCACACAACCAATGGCATTCTTTTATGGATTGCCTGAGATGTGGGCATCCTGTTTGAGAGACCACAGGTCTAGAACGACGGTTCTTAAACTTTGGTTTGCAATCCTCCTTTGCCAGCCCCCAGATGGTCCTGGAATTGGCATTTTAACAAAGAGTCTTGGTTGTTCCTAATGCAGATAATTTGTGCTTAGAATCCCCAGGACAAGCATAACTCCCTGGAATCAGTATTCTTTTGGCCACATAGAGGGTCTGCCTCTGTATGATCAAGAGCCTGGTCCTGGAAATTCAGCTCCCCCATTGCTATGAAGGGTTGGAGTAAGCCTCTTGCACTAGGAATGAGCCACAAGTGGGACCTGGCAGTCAGGGCACTGTCACCGTCTGCTTATACCGTGAGTGTGCTGGAGTGTCAGAGGCCAGGAGTCCAGAGAAGCAGCTCTTTCTGAGAGGGGTGCTATATAATAAGGACGGTGGATCCCCGTTGCTCCCTTGACAGCAAGCACAGTTGCTACGGGTAGACTGAGAATCAACATTGTTCAGAGATATGGGGCTTCATTCCATCTATGGCAACCCAGGAAATCAGGAGAGTTCATGCCAAATGAATTCCAATACTGTCCCTGGATATACCTTAAAAAATGATTTAGAACAGGCCAGATACAATCATCATCTTCATTTTCATCATTATTGTGAATTTCATCATTGTCACCAACAGCTTCATAACACTTGACAGTTTGCAAAGGACTTTATTTTACCCTATGAGGCAGATATTTAACCTTTCCTTTTAAAGATGTGCATCCTGAGAGTCACAGCAGGCCCGGGTCGCACTGGTCGTTGGTGGTGAGGCCCAGACTCAAGTCCAGTCACCTGTGCGCGATCGAGCGCTCTCCTACACCATGGCTGCCTGAAAACCAAGAAGTCTAATTTTCACAAAAGATGGTTTTCTTTTCAGCAAGAAGGGAAAATCTGGTCATTTTGTCCAGTAGAAACAAAAACCAGGAGGGACACAAAGTGATAACAACTGATGCCAGCAAATGCAAGATTTTCCCCGCCGTCATGCAGAAAACAACAACGAGGACATTATCAAGAGTGGTCTATTTTCTCCAAAGAGCTCAAAGAGCTTTTGTATTGTTTTCAAAATATGTTCCATTACTATCCCACTTTGGCAGTGATTCTTCTATGTCAAAATGTCGTTCTTCCTCTCACATGATTGGCTTTCACGGATTTTATTGCTCATAATATGTGCTCACACTGCTCTTAACGACCATGCTTTGTTATTGACACTGGGAGGGTGACTCCCATCTGTACCCACACGATCAGAACTGCACGGAAATCTTCATTTTATATTCTGTTGTGCCAGTGTTTGAGAAGGGGGAGCAAGAACAAAGCAAATAGATAATAGTGAGCATCAGTGAGAGGGAAAGAAGAGGTTTGTATTGCGTGGTGAGTGTCCATCAGAAGGTACATTTTCCTCAGTTGATGAAGCATCCCAGAGCCCAACCATTGTGGGCTGCTACACAGCGGTACGTGAATCCCACTTGTGTAGACTGTGACTACGTCCTAGTCGCAGGGAGAGGTGAAGCACAGGGAACAAGATGGGAACGCCTGGTGGTCTGTGTGAAGGGTTTGTGGAGGTTAACTGTTCTTTCCATTTCTCTGTGGGTTTGAAATTTTTTTAAACCAAAAATAAATTTTTTAAGAAAGCAGTATAAAATGAAAAACAAACTGGGAAAACATCTGCAACAGATAGGACACAAAAATTGCTAATAGTCTTTTAAAAAAGAGCTCCTGCCAATACAAAACAAAAAACAAAAACTTGACATAGAAGGACATCAACAGACTACTCACAGAGATAGAAATGCAGATAAGCAGTAAATATGTGAAAAATGTTTAATCTCATGGGGAAGCCAGAGAAATGCAGAGTAAACAATATATTATTATATTTTCTTTACAAATTAGCACAACAGATCATTTAAACCATCCTCATACTCAGGGCTGATGAGGTGGCAGTAGGAGGGGAATACTTTGATTCTACCACTGAAGGAATAAGTTGGCCCAAAGTCCTTAAAGGCAATTTTTCAACAGGTGCGAGAAGCTTTTTACAATTGTCATTTTTTAATTTAGCTGTTGTACTTCTAGGAACTTCTAGGAAATAAGAGAGACACGTGGATCTCTGTATAAGTTTGTTCACTTCAGTGTTCTATTTTATAGCAATAAATGTGGAAATACCTTCAATGTTAACAGTTAAAGCATGATTCAGTCTATAGCACATCTATGTGTGCATTGCATAGCTATTAAAACTGATACTGTCCGAGGGGTGCCTGGGTGGCTCAGTCGGTTCAGTGTCTGCCTTTGGTTCAGGTCATGATCCCGGGGTCCTGGGATCGAGCCCTGCCTCAGGCTTCCTGTTCAGTGGGGAGTCAGCTTTTCCCTCTCCCTCTGCTCCTCCTCTACCCTCCTCCCCTGCTTGTGTGCTCTCTCTAATAAATAAAATCTTTTTAAAAAGTTTAAAATTAATACTGGCCGAGAAATTTTAATGACATGGAAAAATCCTCACAGTATATATTGAGGGGGAGAAAGCAGGATGCAAAATTGTATCTCAGTTCAAACTCACTTTTTTTTTAAGACTTTATTTATTTATTTGCGAGAGAGAGAGAGAGCACAAGCAGGGGGAGCGGCAGGCAGAGGGAGAAGCAGGCTCCCTGCTGAGCAGGGAGCTGGATGCGAGATTCGATTCCAGGACTCCAGGATCATGACCTGAGCTGAAGGCAAACACCCAACTGACTGAGCCACCCAGGCATCCCTCAGTTCAAACTTACTTCTAAATACATAATGCGCAGAAGTGAAAGGAAGATGGTGTAGACATACTTGCCCCTATTCCTTCTGATAAATACAGCTGTAAAGCCTGGATATTATATACAAAACAAACTTAGGAAGACTTAGAAAGAAGGCAGGCCAGTTAGGGGCCCTGGGACCCAAGGAAGGACATAATGGTGAGGCCCCTGGATTTTCTTTTTGCTTTGTGTATCCCTTTATTGGTCTATATTGTTCCTTCTCTCTGTAGAGCTTCTTATGACATTTCTTACAAGAGAGGTCTCTGGTGACAAATTCCCTTAATGTTTGTTTATCTGAAGAGGTCTTTATTTCCCCTTTGCCTTTGAAGCATAATCTCACTGGACACAGAATTCCAGGTTGGTGGGTTTTTTCTTTCCATACTTCAAATAGTTCACTCTCCTCTCTTTTTGCTTGTATGGTTTATGAAGAGATGTCTGATACAATTTATATCTCTCTTCTATAGGGAAGTTGGGTTTTTTCTTTGCCTTCTTTTAAGATTTCCTGTTTGTTTTTAGTTTTTCATAGTTTGAATAGGATATGCCTAGGTATGGTTTTTTAGAATTTATCCCAGCTTGGTATTCTCTGAGCTCCCTGCATCTGTGGTTTAATATCTGTCATTGGAAAATTCTCATCATTACTCAAGTATGTCTTCTGTTCCTTTTTCTTTTTCTGATATTCTCATTATGTGTATGTTATACCTTTTATAATTGTCCCACAGTTCCCAGACATTCTGTTTTGTTCATTCCTCTTTCTCTTTGCATTTCAGCTTGGGAGATTCTATTGATGTTTCTTCAAGCTCATGGATTCTTTCCTTGGCTGTGTCCGGTTGATTAATAAGCCCATCAAAAGCATTCTTCATTTCTTATGGTGTTTTTGATTTCTAACATTTCCTTTATATTCTTTGAGTTTCAATATCTCTACTTACATTATTACATATCTGTTCTTGCATGATGGGGCTACTTTTTTCCACTAGAGTCCTAGCTTAATTAATCACACTGATTTTAAATTCCTGGTCTGATAATTCCAAAACCTCCTGTCCTCGTATCTGATTCTGATACTTGCTTTGTCTCTTCAGACTTTTTTCTGGCCTTATAGCTTTCCTTGTCATTTTTTTGAAAGCTGGACATGATGTATTGGGTCATAGGAAATGAGGTAAGTAGGCCTTTAGTAGGAGGTAAGTAGGCCTTTATCTGGCTAGGAGTTGGGTTGTGTTTACTGTAGGTGTCTGAGGCTTCAATTTCCTCAGCTGTCTTTGCCTTTGTGTCCCCTGTGGTCTTCGGGTTTCCCTGGAAACTTCTTCCTAAGTAGGTCTGAGCCTTGAAGTCCTCTCATCTGCAATCCTCTGTTATACTGAAGCCTGTAGATGTAGTGTGCTGGGGGGAAGCATTCAGTGCTCCTTGATCAGGCCCCCCATCTTCCCATGGCCCTGTGCCCCCAGACTGTTACCTTCACAAGTTTGTCTTGGCTATTCCCCCTCTTAGGTGAGGCAGGAAGCCTGGAGGGGGCTGGAGTTAGTTAATTGCCCTTCCTCAGGTCAGATAATAATTTTCCTTGAGAGCTGGCCTTTAATACAGAGAACAGAACGAAGAACAGAACCCTCTGGGATTAGTCTGAAATGGTTTCTGTTCCCTCCCCACTGCTAGAGGCAGCAAGGGATTTTCTTCAGTCCTCACAGCGAGAACATGGTGGGGCTTCTAGAGGTAAAACTCAGGAAAGTATGCCCCCTCCTACCCCCCCGCCCCCCACCAAGCCTTGACCCCTCAGAATTTATAACACTCAAGCTAAGGCACACTGAGCCTCTGGCAGTTTGTTGAGTGGAGTTTAACTGTTCTTGCCAATCCCAGCTCCAGCAGTAGACTCCCTCTCTGAGGCTTTATCCAGGTCTGTCTGTCTCTGTGTCTCTCCAGTTTTCAGGGCAGTAGTTTTCCTGTGACTTCAATTCTCTGATAGATCTAAGAAGAATTGCTTTTCCATTTCTTCAGCTTTTTCTTATCACCCTCATCCTCACAATACCTTCCAAGCTCTTTACATGTTGAAATGAAACCAGGAGCCCACAAACTGCCTTTTAACGATAATTTCACAGATGTGGGCATCACAGTAGAGTCAAGAGATTGAGTCATTGTGGTTGAGTTTAAATGATCTTAATTATGTTGACCGTTTTAAAGAACGGGGATCTGCTTTCCAATGAGAAGTTTTAAGACATACATTACACACACAGTCGTTCTTACAATTTTATTTTGTTTTTACACTGCTCTCCCATGGAGCTGCCCACTGCTTAGTAAGGAAGACTTTTAACCGGCCTTTGATCCTTAGTCTTTGCAGCTCTATAAAATAGAAGTTTAAGGAACATAAGTGCTAACTGCTTAGAGACCAGCATTTTGAATTTATTTAACTTTGGCTATTCTGTGATTTGGCATTACAAAATAAAGTATGCTGTATTTTTCTCTACCAAGAAATGTTTATAGTGTAGTAATTCTGTCAGTTGTGGGTCATATAACCTCAGCCAAACATAAAGCTTTTTATTCATGCTATAGTGGTCATTATCAGACTCAGAAGTTCTTATGCTTAATAAAACAAGTGCAGATTAATAGTGGTAAAAAGGCTAAAGTTGGTTTACTGTAATTACCAATGGAATAGTTCCTGTAAAATCTAACTGAACTAGGAAGCATTGTTTTAAAATTACAGTCTGTGAAGATAAATTCAATTTTAAATTTTTTCTTTCTTTTTTTAAACTTAGGTTGCTTCCAGCTGTAATTGATCAGAAATCATTTATTTTCCCTCTAGAATCTGAGGGTAGACTTTGGCAAACCCAAAGACAGCACAGTACATTTCCACATGCCTTTCCGAGAATAAAGGTAGGAATAGAGACATCCATAAAGACAGAAAGGGGATGAGTGGTTGGGGAGGCTGGGCGGAGGAGAGACTGGGGAGGGACCTCTGATGCTTATCAGGTGTCTTTTCGGGATGGTGAAATGTTCTGGAATTCGATAGTGGCAATGGTTGCACAATTCTGTGGATCTCCTGAATACCTTTGAACTGTACACTTTAAAAGGGTAAATTTAAGGGATATGAATTATGTCTCAATAAAGCTGTTAGAAAAAAAAACTTTTTTAGAGTAAAGGCAGGAAATTTACTTTGTGTTCTAAATGAGGGAACATGCCACTGTTGTTTCAGATATGTTCATGGCACGGTCAGTTTCTACCACACAAGAGCTTTCTTCAGAAAGCAAAATATACCAAACCACAGTGCGTTCATGTTTTTAAATTAGCAATAATCACACCTCAGATAAACCAGTGACTGCAATGCTTCCACATGCACAGCTAGAATTTTTGAACAGAGCCCTCCAAGGGAAGGTTTCCAGGTGGCAAGGGCTAGAGCTCAAGAGGTTACTGATTTCGCTTGCTGGGTGCTCTTGGCAATCGGATTCCTGTTCCCGATTCCCCAAAAGTGGGAACAGCTCACCTCCCATCAGGGCTTGAGGAACACTAACTTGATTCACCTTCAGAACGATCCTAGAGTGACGTGCTCTTGTTGTCTTCATTTCACTGATGAAGAAGCCAAGATTCAGAAATGTTAAAGAAATTGCCCAAGAGGACACAGCTAGTAAGTGTCAGAGGCAGGATTATGTACCCAGAAATACAGGGATAACCACTGAGGTGGCCCTTTTTAGATAATAGCTTTGCTGAGGTATAATTAATATACCATAAAATTCACCCTTTTTAAGTGGACATTCAGTGGCTTTTTGTATATTCACTGATTTATGCAGCCATCACACTGTACCCTCATTAACGGGTAACGGTGTCACCCGTATTTTTCCTCCATCACACTTGACAAAATCTGTAACTAGATTTTTTTTAAATGTCTGTTTTCCCAGTAGAATATAAATTGAATGAGGGCGGGAGCCGTGTCAGTCTGTTCACTGCCATATATCCCCAGGGGACTCTCGATAAATGTTTGTTGAATGAAGATACGAGACCACAGGGCCCACCCCCATGTCCAGTCAGTCCTGGCTCCACGACCTTCCCCAAGCAGCCCGCTCCTACCTTCTACACTGCCCGTCCTACACGGAGTCTGTCCGGCCACATCTGTGGAGTATTTACTATGTGCCAAAAGCACTGTCAGAGGCACATGGGGACGAATGACGCCAGGTCCCTACTCTCAGAGCTCACGTTCTCTTACACCGTGAGAAAGGGAGCTTAAATGTCTCCCCACCCTTCCTATTAAGTCTCTGCATCTGTGAAATTTTTTTTTCCTCCAGAATCTCAGGAGGGTCACTGCTGGTCCACAAGTAGAAGATTAGAGCTCTCTGGTTTGTGGGGACAATGAAACAAAATATCTAAAATTAGGACTATTTAGAATGTATAGCTGCTATTATTATTTCAGAAAAAAATAAAACTATGGCCCAGAAATTTATCTTCCCGAAAGAGTTTTGAATCCTGGCAAATGATCACAACGATAAGAAATCTTATGCGCTGAATACAACCCCAGAATTCTTTTAAATACTCTGAGCATGCGTGAGCTCCATTTAAAAGGGGCACGGACTGTTTCCTACCCTGGCTTTACCTCCAGGGCCTAGATCCCTATCGTTGTTTTATTTCTAATATCAGTGACATCTGCTTAAAAATGCATAACCGCAGACACACACGATAGCCCTGATTTTGCGTTGTAAACTCACTGACAGACAGTGCTGTTCCGGCAGCTGTTCCTGCAAGCCTGCTCCACCAACTTCAGAGCTTGTATTATGAAGTCGCAGTGACATCCAGCTGGGATATCACCACCTTTAATTGCCCACTGCCAACCCTTTCAGCTGGGTAAACCCCAGTCGCTTCTTGCAGCTCTCTTTCTCCAAAGTAGATAACTATTTTTGGAATTCCATTTCACACCAAAAACTTACATGACAAACCATTAGGAATTGCTCAATTATAATTAAAAGTCATAATTAAGAATTCTTTGGGGGCACCTGGGTGGCTCTGTTGTTGGGCGTCTGCCTTCGGCTCAGGTCATGGTCCCGGGGTCCTGGGATCGAGCCCCACGGCGTTGGGCTCCCTGCTCAGCGGGAAGCCTGCTTCTCCCTCTCCCACTCCCCCTGCTTGTGTTCCCTCTCTCACTGTGTCTCTCTCTGTCAAATAAATAAAATCTTTTTTTTAAAAAAAAAAAGAATTCTTTGGACAGCTACATGCACACAAATGAAACTGGACCATTTTCTCACACCATACACAAAAATAAACTCAAAATGGATTAGTGACCTAAATGTGAGACCTGAAACCATATAACTCCTAGAAGAAACCAGGCAGTAATCTCTTTGACATCGGCCTTAGCAACGTTTTCCTAGATATGTCTCCTCAGGCAAGGGAAACAGAAGCAAAAATAAGCTATTTGGATTACACCAGAATAAAAAGCTTTTGCACAGCCAAAGAAACCATCAACAAAACACCAACGCAACCTACTGAATGGGAAAAGATATTTGCAAATGGTTAAGGGGTTATTTAAGTATTTATTTATACATTTATTTATACATTATACTAATAATTATACTTATTAGTATTAAGTATTTAATTACACAATTAAACACTAAAAAAAATGGGCATTCCATAAAAACATTAAAAAATGGGCAGAGCGCCTGATTAGACATTTTACCAAAGACGACATACAGATGACCAACAGACACACACAAAAATGATCAACATCACTCATCATTAGGGAAATGCAAATCAAAACCACAATAAGATATCACCTTGCATCTATCAGAATGGCTAGAATCACAAAGAGAAGAAACAACAAGTGTTGGCAAGGATGTGGAAGAAAGAGAGCCCTCACGTCATGTTTTGTGAGAATGTAAATTGGTACAACCACTGCGGAAAGCTGTATGGAGGTTCCTCAAAAAATTAAAAATAGAAATACCATATGATCTAGTAATTCCACTATTGGGTATTTACCTAAAGAAAATGACAACACTCATTCAAAAAGATACATGCATCCCTATGTTTATTGCAGCATTATTTACAATAGCCAAGATATGGAAGCAGCCCCAGTGTCCATCGATGAATGGATAAAGAATGGATACACACACACACACACACACACACACACACACACACACACACAGTGGAATATTACTCATCCCTAAACAAGAATGAGATCTTGCCATTTGTGACAGCATGGATGGGCCTCGAGGGTGTTACGCCAAGTGAAATAAGTCAGAGAAAGGCAGATACTATATGATTTCATTTACATGTAGAATCTAAAAAACCAAACAACTGAAGAAATACCAGACTCTTAAATACAGAGAATAAACTGGTGGTTGCCACAGGGGAGGTGGATGGGGGATGGGTGAAATAGAGGAGACTAAGTGATACAAACTTGCAGTTATAAAAAGTAAGTAAGTCGGGTTGCCTGGGTTTGTTAAGCATTTGCATTTAGCTCAGGTCATGGGATTCAGACCTGCATTGGGCTCTCTGCTCAGCAGTGAGTCTGCTTGTCCATTTCCCTCCCTGCTCCCTGCTCGTGCTTTCTCTCTCTCGTTCTCAAATAAAATATTTTTTAAAAAAGTTAATAAGTCACAGAGATGAAAAGTACAGCATAGAGAATATAGTCAGTAATACTGTAAAAAAATTATTTTCTTTTACATTTGAAAAAGCCATATTGTGATGACTTTTCTTCACAGTGTATACATTTGTTCTACCTCAGCACCAGCTCAATCCCTCTTTGGGGCTCCTTGGACTATAGGCATACCTGTACTCGTAACAGATAAGGAAAGGATTTGAAATAAAATCAACAAAGGAGGAAGTAGGGGGAAGAAGAGAAGGAGAAAAAGTTTATAGGTTTATAGGCTAAGAGAGTATTTGATTTTCTTGTTGTATCTGGTAAGCAATTCCTACACTGTTTAGACCAAAGGACCTACTTACAAACGTGATACAGTGGTATGTTTGTGGAGCAGGGAAGATAAACCCAACCCATTGCTTGAGAACTATTCCCTATACTAATTCCATAAAATGGATTCCTTAGCAGTCAAACATAAAAAAAATACTGTGATCTAATACAACGTGGCAATGTGCAAATCTGTGTCTAAGATGGGAAGGCTCTGATTTTGTGAATTTGGGTCAAATTCAGAAAATGATTTTCAAACTTGGATCAAAGTGAAAGTTTTGAGGACTTTGGACATTATGAAGAATAATATGGTGAGAGATGAAAGCAGGAAAAAGAGCAGGTAAGGGTTGCTTCCCAGACTGTTGCTGTGAGTCCTGCCTCACGTAGTGGTGGGTGGCCCATGAGGTGGTAGTTAGCCTGCCACAGAGCAGAGCAGGCAGAAGAGAGCGCCTCCGTGAGCCGACCCCGCCGTGAGCTCCGTCTTCTCCCAAGAGCGGCGGGTTAAAAAAATACCGCTCCTTCTCCATGGCTTTTTATTGAAGTGTTTTAAAATACAGACCTAATGACATCTCACCCCTCAATGCTTTAACATGCATCTTTTAAAGTGAGCATATTCCAATGTGCCCATAATAACATTATCACACCAAAAAAAGGAACAATAACTTGTGAATATAATAAATACTCAGGTCATACTCAAATTTCCACAATTGATCCTCAAATGGCTTTTACCAATCCAAACCTGAATCTGCTAAGA
The DNA here is from genome assembly GCF_004348235.1 of Phoca vitulina. Classification (NCBI taxonomy): domain Eukaryota; kingdom Metazoa; phylum Chordata; class Mammalia; order Carnivora; family Phocidae; genus Phoca; species Phoca vitulina. The sequence continues at coordinate 32,862,423 of NW_022589723.1, forward strand.
TCTATTCATTGCATTTGATTATTTTTTCTTAAAGCTCTAATAATCCAAAGCAGAGAGACTCTGTTCATTTCATTGCTGTCATTGGTGCCCAGCCCAAAGTAGGCTCTCAAGAGAGGACAACATCATGGTTAGAAGTATGGGTTCACATCCTGGCCCCACCACGTCCTACCTGTTCCTTAACCTCTCTGTCTGTGCCTCAGTTCCTCATCTGCAAAATGGGCATAAGGATAGTCCCTACCTCATAGAACTGCTGTAAGGATAAATGAGTTAACAGATGTAAATGTTTATAAAAGTGCCCCATATGTGGGTGTTATACAAGTGTTCATTCTTACTATTTGCTGATGAATACTTGGCAACCTTAATTATGTACCTAATATGTGACAGACACTTTAGGCATCAGCCCAACCTCTCTGGTCTCATGGAGTTTACATTCTAGTTGGGGTCGGGCATTCCTTAGGAAAAGAAAAATCATTTGCGAAGTAAATACATATGTAGTATGTTAGTTGGTGAGAGAAACCTGGGGAAGGAACATAGGGGTGTTTGATGGTCTCCCTTGTAAGGTGACACTTGAGCAGAAATCTGATGGACGTGACGGAATGTCTGGCTATTTGGAGGGGAAGAGCATGCCAGACAGAGGAAACAGAACACGTAAAGACCCTGTACTGCAATACAAATGATGTGGAAATGGGGTTTGGAGCAAACGGTCAAGAGAGAATTCTCAAGACGTCTTTGGTGCAAAATGGTGGTATTATTAAAGCAAAGGGACAACACCAAGGGGCAGAAAGAGCTGCACTGGGATTGTGAGGGGTGGCCCATTATATATTTTCAAGTTGGGAGGGAGTTAGGGATAGCGTAAGTCTTTAAGGAATTTTGGAAGCAAGGTTTCCAGGACCTTGAGGAGCTAGTTGTTGTTAGGAAAAGGTCATTTATTACTGTCTAGTAAATCTTTAGTCATGAGACCTTCAGATGTGTATCAGTAGGTCATATGCTTGGACGATGATTACTAACATATATCTCGGGGGGGGATAGAGAAAAAGGAAGTTTCCAAAGGAATTTTTATATGTTAAAGCAGACTTATAGGATCCTGGAGGTTGGGATGTTAAGTTAGGATTGCCTTTTGCCCTTAGCAAAGTATCAACATGGAAGCAGCTGAGTTCCTAGAGGAATGTCCCTCTGCCTGTCTCAAGGACTAGCCAATGGGCTGTAGGCAGTAAGGAAATTCAGTTGTTTCTTGTGCTTTGTTTCCCACATCATAAAGAGCAAAGAAGCTGGAGGGGAATATGCAGGGGGAGGGAAGTAGGAAATGTGGGAGGGGGCGAGATGTGGTGGACCATTGTGAGGACTTCGGATACCTCTCTGAGTGAGACGGGAAGCCGCTAGGGTCTTTTCCTGCTATGAGGTAGAAGGGGAAGGGCAGCAGTGGGGGGACCATTTAGGAGCCTGTGTGGGCCATGATGATGAAATCCTAGCTCATCCTCACAACATTTGGGGGAAAGGAATTAATCATCCCTGTTTCACAGATAAGGAAATGGAAGGTGGGAGATGATTCTAATTTAAAGCAAAGTGACAGCAGAACTGGCATTCAAACACAGGTGTATTTGACCTCAAAGTTCTGGACTTTCCTCCTTGTTAAAAAATACAAAAACTTGAGCTCCCTTCCTGTGTTTACTACAAGGAAATTTACAACAACAACAACAACAAAAAGCAGGATAGACTCCTGATTTGGTTCACAAATGGCCCTAACTATCCCCAGAATTATCCTCAGGTATGTCCCTCCAAACTTTCCCAGAGAAACTTCTCAATCAACGCACCTGATTAAGGTGACCTTTTTCACTTTCTGATTTGTTACAATAATGTTAATGTTGCAATTATGAAGCCACATTAGAATTATTTATAATACATTAGGATACTTGAACATATGCAATACTGTTTTACTGTAACCGGTTACTATTCAATTGGCTTACACATACATTTTAAAGAGGTTTATACTTTACAATGTACAAAAGCTATAGCTAATGGGACAGATGATTAAGTGTGGTATTTGGGGCTATTTCTATCAAAAGTAGGCATCAAAAATAGGCTCTTAGGACTATATCTTTTTTTTTTTTTTTAAGATTTTATTTATTTATTTGACAGAGAGAGACACAGCGAGAGAGGGAATACAAGCAGGGGGAGTGGGAGAGGGAGAAGCAGGCTTCCCGCGGAGCAGGGAGCCCGATGTGGGGCTGGATCCCAGGACCCTGGGATCATGACCTGAGGCAGATGCTTAATGACTGAGCCACCCAGGCGCCCCAGGACTATATCTTCTAAGAATATTGTTTCTATGGGAAGAATCGATTAGCTACATATTTATAACTCATGGCACCTTCTCCAGAAACTTAGGTTACTTATTACAAGTGCAAAGACTACCCAAATTTTATTATATGGTATTCCATGCCTCAGTAACATTTCAAAGGTGGCATTCCAAATTTCTCATGCCTTGCTCCATGTCTTACCAGGAAATACTAACTTCTGGGCACACAGGAGAGCCATCGTTCCCAACTCATCAGGGTAGTTCGTAGCAAAGGGAGGGAGGCCAGAGAATTAGCAATTGGCCCATGTGCCATAAAAAGTGGACAGAACGTCACCTTTGGCACACATTACTGCTGTCTTCTGATGACTCTGTCACTGAGGCATGCAGTAATAACACAAACATAGTAAAACTAAAAAAAAAAAATGCCTTTCATCACTGGTAAGCTATTTCCTCAAATATTTTAATTTTAATGTTCTATGTGCGAGGTAGTAGACATACGTATCTCTGTGCTGTAGGAAGCTCAGAGTCTGTAGACAGGCATTCTGCAGGATGAAGAGTGCTTTCATAGAGGTTTAGAAAACATGCTCTGGTACGGTTGGGGGGGTATGCCAAATGCCTGGGCTTTGTTATAACCCATAAGTACATCATCTCTCAAATCTGTTTCAAGTACAGTTGTCTCTGACCTCTGTGTCCTAGTCTGCCCGCTCACATAGCGTGTTCTTGCAAGAATTCTTCAACACTTTAAGGACCTTCAGTGACCTCTCATTATTTCACTATTTATCACTTTTGCCTTATTGTCCTTTTCCTCCTTAGCTAGGTTAGGTTGCATGCTTATGGCAGAAATTGTTGTTGCTTCCCTGCCTGATACCCATCCTCCCTTCTGCATTACTAACAACTGTGATTTTGTTCAGGATGGCATCACGCCATGAGGCCGATCCCTCATTTCTGAGCCTGCCTTGCAGCTAAGTATGACCACGTGTCCCAGTTCTGTCCGGGACTTACTGGAGCGGCAGTCTACTGGGGATTGGTTCTAGGGAAGGTTTCGCTTTCCTGATGGAAGGGTAGAGTCACAACTAGCATGTCCCTTCTCCTCTTTCCCCTTTCCTTCTGTCTTGAACACAGCCATGACATCTGGAGTTGTAGCAATTGTCTTGCAACCATGAGGTGACAAGCATAAAGACAAAAGGCAACAGTTTGAGAAAGGCAGAAAAGAAAGGGGAAAAGGACTGGGCCCCACTAGCTTTTCTGAGTAGCTGAGTTTTAGCCAGATATAAGCTGCTCAATAAAGACTACTTTTCCCAGACTCCCTTGCAGTTGGACATAGGACCAAGTACCAGCCAATGAAATGTAAGGGGAGGTATTGTGGGCAGTTTTCTGGAAACTTCCTTAAAAGATACCTGGCTTGCACTCTTTGACCCTTTTCTTCCCCTTCATTTATCCTGCTGCCTGGAATGAAGCTGGGATGGTTGAGACTCTATTAGCAAACATAGACCCAGAGGAGGAGGCCCATATATCAGAGATAACAGGAATACTGAGCTAGAAGGAGCCTGATCCCTAGCAACTTCATGGATTTCCAGACCAACCCTGAACAGCCTGTCTCTGGACTTCATATACATGAGAAGAATAAACTGTCTTGTTGAAGTAATATTCTTCCAGTTTTCAGTCACAGACAAACTTAGTCCTAACCTTCCCATTACCAAGTTCATTAATTTTTCTATGCCTGGATTTATATTTTAGGTCTTCTCCTTTGTCATAGTGGAAGAAGTGTCCCTCCTCCTGTCAAGCTCAGTCTCTTATCAAGGCTTTGGCTTTTGCAGTTATCCCTTTTCATTAACCATCAATTTCTCATTCTTCAACCATCCCCAGATCTTTGCATGACTAGCATAGTTTTTTCACTCAGGTCACAATTTAACTGTCATCTCCTCAGAGATGCTGTCCTTGACCACCATATCCAAGGAAGCCTCCCATTATTCTCTATCCCACTTATGGCAATCTGAAATTAAATTATACATGTGCTCACATGGTTATTATCGGATTCTTCACATTCCTTCAAGAATGTAAAATCCATGTGGACAGCGACTGTTTCTTGTTCACCAACGCCTAGCAGGCTCTTAATAAATGTTGGAATGAATGAATGAATGAATGGCTTTTGTTGGGAGTAGAGAAAGAGAGATGGATGTTAGGGGAGGTCTCCCAGAGGAACTTGAGCCTGATCTGAGCTCAAGTTTGAGAGTAAAAGTGTGCCCAGAAGACACTGAAGAGGGGAGAAGATGACATTCCCACAGAGGAAACAGCATGCTCGCTTGCAGGGGTGGAGAGAACACGTAGGTGAAGACAGGCTGGCTGGGCACGGAGCAGTCACGAGGGAATGGAGAAGAGAGGGCCAGATCATGCCACCCTAAGGGAAACTCGGAGGATTTTAAAGAGGTGAGAGGCATATCTTAATTAGTGATCAGAGATTCAGTCTTTCTAGAGGTTATGCAAAAGATGGATTGGCAGGAAGGAGACCACATAATGGCCATTACAGAGGTCTACATAATAATCAAGGAGGGCCTGGACCAAAGCAGTGCCTGTGAGGATTAGAGCGAGAGTAAAGGATCTGAGAGACAGGAAGGAAGTTGCATCAAGAGTGTATCAACTAACATTTCTTTATAATGTGGCAGCATGCTATGATGGAAAGAGGTTTTGAAGTCAGAGACATAAATCAAATCCTGTCTCCTCGCTTGGGTTTGTAGGACTTTGAGAAGTCCCTCAACCAATTATTCTCATTGGTAAAGTAGTAATAATATCACATACTCCCTCTTGTCCTTTTCTTTTTTTAAGATTTTGTTTATTTGAGAGAGAGGGAGCAGGAGGAGGAGCAGAGGGAGAGGGACAAGCAGACTACACACTGAGCACAGAGGCCAACGTGGGGCTCGATCCCACGACCCCAAGATCAGGACTTGAGCTGAAATCAAGAGTCAGATGCTCAACTGACTGAGCAACCCAGGTGCCCCCCTCTCTTGGCCTTTTAAAGACTAAAGCAGTTGCATCAGGACAGTACCCACCTATTATGGTGCCTGACACAAAATGGAAGCTGAAGAAATGCTAGCTCTCTCCCCCAACGTTTCTCATAGTCTACAGTTCAGCTCCTACAGGAATCAGAAAACAGGAGGGGCACATCTGACCAGAAGTAGTTAAATCTTAAGGTTTTGTGAGCCTGAGGCAGTTAGGCAGCAGCTGGGCAATCTCGAAGCAGCTTGGAGTTTAAGTGGCGCTATGATTGTCAGTCCCTCCAGCCTTCACAGGGAGGTAAGAGGGGCTGCCGTAGAGCATAGAGTGCTCGAGTTGAAACTATAACAAAACAGTAAATAGTTAGCTAATAATCACCCTTTAATTTAATTTTATTTTAAAGATTTTATTCATTTGACAGAGAAAGAGAGACAGCGAGAGAGGGAACATAAGCAGGGGGAGTGAGAGAGGGAGAAGCAGGCTTCCCATTGAGCAGGGAGCCCGATGTGGGACTCGATCCCAGGACCCCGGGATCATGACCTGAGGCAGATGCTTAATGACTGAGCCACACAGGCGCCCCATCACCCTTTAATTTTAAATAGGACTTTTTACTAAAGAAGTTGTTTTTTGAATGGACACCAAAATATAGACCGAAATCCACGTAACCAACATCCATAGTTACCATAATTTTATAATTCTTATTTCGTCTCTTCCCTCCCCTTTTTTGGTGAAATCTTTTAAAGCAAATCCCAGACGTTGTATCATTTCACCCATAAGCACTTCAGATAAGGACTTAAGAAAAACATAACTATTATCACATCTAACACATTTAACAATGCATTAATACTATAGAATTCCCAGGCTCTGTTCCGTTTCCCCCAATTGTCTTAAAGTTGTTTTTCTAATGTTTGAATTAGGATGTAAACAAGGTCCACACAGTGCATTTGCATCTCATTTTATCTACGACATTTCCCCCTCATTTAAAAAAAATGTCACTTATTGGCTGGAGAAACCAGATCATTGGTCAGATAGGCTTTTCTTCACTGTTTGAATTTGGCTGATTGCAATCTCATGGTGTCATTTTATGTTTTCCTCTGTCCCTAGTATTTCTTGTAAACTGGTGGTTTTATCTAGAAGCTAGACCAGATTCAGGTAACATCTTTTGGGCAGAAATAGGTCATAGGTGGTGCTGTGTACTTCCCCTTAGAGGATATCGGGAGGCAATTTCTTTTTCTCCTCTAAAGATGTTAAGATTGATCAGTGGGTCTGAGTATTACTGGCTCCATCTACCGCCCCCCCCCCCCTTTTTAAAGATTTATTTATTTATTTGACAGAGAGAGAGAGAGACAGCGAGAGAGGGAACACAAGCAGGGGGGAGTAGGAGAGGGAGAAGCAGGCTTCCCGCAGAGCAGGGAGCCCGATGCGGGGCTCGATCCCAGGACCCCGGGATCATGACCTGAGCTGAAGGCAGACACTTACCGACTGAGCCACCCAGGCGCCCCTCGATCTACCCTTTATAAAATTCCCTGAATGGTATGAGTGACCATTGATGTTTGCCTAAATACATTATTTCATTAGGGAGTGCAAAGCAGCGATTTTTATAATTCCACCCTTCCTTCTGCATTTATTGGCTTCTATGAAGAACTGTCCCTTACTGACTCTTTGGTGCATCTGAAAAATAGATTTTTCAGGAAAAGCAGGATAAACGCTTGATTCTTTTCCTTTATTTACTTTCAAATTAACGTACCAATTTTATCAAGTAGGTTTTTTCGAAAGAGGGGAAAACATTAAGAACTTGGGGTTTTGATATATTTGTATTGTTTCCATCCATTACAGTCATTGTGTTTTAGCCAGTAGGCTCCTGAGTAGTTCTTTATTATTGCAAAATACTTAACCATACTTTAGTAATTTCCCTCACAAACAACCCTGTGAAGGTAGGTATTATTACCTAGCTTTACAAATGAGAAATCTACATCACATGGCTTGAACCACGATTCAAGGTCTGTTGTTCTTTCCATTAAATATAATAATGGTTGAAAGAATCAGAGCGTTAAAGGTGACTGGATTCTTTTTTTTTTTTTTTCTGGTTTTAAGATTAAACAGTAGAGGTCTTTAACCAGTGGGAATATGATATTAAGCAACATACACTTTAGAAGGCATTACTTGGGGCAAACACTGTTGAGAATAATGTTATGCTGATGAATACTGTAACTTAGTAAATAGCCCGTCTCAACTTTGTTTGTGAAGCATTTCAATTTTGATTACTCTGTGTGGGATCTACTGCTCAGATGTAGGTCATTTTATGGCCTGCCCATGTCTGGGGAGCTGGTATTACACGCTGCCTAGTGTTTTTAATTCAGAACTTCTTCGAAAAGAAACCTTAGCCTCTTATGTTTAAACCCTTGTTTTAATAGCATAAGCTATTTCCTTCTTAGATAGCTTTGTGGGCATAGTAATAAAATAAATACCACAAAATCACTGATGAGATGAAAATTGAGCTCCCTGCTTCTGTGCGGCCATGTAGGTAAAACAGTAATTGGCTCTGATAATAACTTTTGTTCTTACAAAACCAAAGTCTAAATGAGAGTCACATTTGATATATCTGCTTGTAATTACTATCAGAAGGAGAGAATTCCAAGTTTGGATTGTTTAGTGACTCAAGATAGATTAAATAGATGGCTGCCTTTTCTTGATCAATTCGAGAAAAATTTCTGAAATTATTTTTTATATTTATCTTGCTGTTGGTGAAAATTATCTTCCAGGGCTTGCTCTTCTGCTTAATGGAATAATGAATTTTGTTTTTCTTTTTTAAATTGACAACTGTTTTTCTTGAAAAGATCTTATTACTGGGTCTGATAATGCAGCTTATGCTTTTAAGTGTTTTCCTATATAGTTCAATAGGTGGTTTGTGAAATAAGTTTAGGTTATGAATGTGTTTGGTAGTGATTTATAGCAAAACTATTTGATACATTATTATTTAAATGTAGGTCCTCTTATGTTTTTTAAAAGGGAAATTTAATGTGTTATTATTATTTTGGTATACACATGTTTCAGTGCTGAAATAGTAAATATTAGAATATTAATCATTTTAAAGGACCTCTCCCATTGCTTTTAGAAGCTAACTAATACATAACTGATATTACAACCTATCATTTCCTTGGGATTTCTATTTACATTTGGATTCCTGTACATGAAGATCTATGTCCAGTGCCACAGAAATGTAACAATGAGCAGAGAACTGGATTTTGATGCCACTTTTAACAATGATTCTGTATTTGGTAATTTCCTCCCTACACCTGTACCGTAGCCATACGAAGTTGATGGAGAATAAAACTAAGAAAACTGCTATGGTCCACCGAGCCAATGAATTAAAAAGTTCTAACAAAGCTTAGACATGATAGATGAAGCTTTTACCATCAGTTGTATCCAGGGTTCACATTCAAAAAACACTAATTACAGGAACCACATCCAGTCAATATAATACATATTAGCAATTTCCTAATCCTTGGTAGGATGGAAATTATTCTGAAAGTTTAATTAAGAAGGACAAAATTATGTTCAGGTATTAATTTCAATAAAAGTGGCACTCGGCTTCCACGCAAAAGTCCCGGAGTGGTGCTGTGAGTGTGGGTTCCTCACAGAAGGAAAGCCATTTATAATTAACACAACGTTCCTTTTGCAACCCCACACACTTCCGGGAGAAGGAAATAGATAGGCTTTCTTGGCAACCTGTATCCCTGCATGGGTTAAATAAAGTGGACAGCTGAGTGCCATTATTTAGAGATTTGGCTTAAAAACTGCTATTTAAAAAAAAAACAACACAGAAGAGAGGTTTGGAGCCTGTGTTAAGAAATAACTTATCTGGACAGTATACATACCATAGGTATTATTGTAGGCTTCCCCTTCACTTTGACCTTAGGCAAAGCCCCATTTATGAATGCTTATGATCAAAGAAATAGCTGGATCATGAATGAATCTTCCCAGTGTCTATGACCATTTTAACAATTGCACCGGATCACTCCCAGAACTAAGACACTCAATTGAAAGGAAAAATATTTTTTTATTTTTTATTTTTTAAAGATTTTTTTATTTATTTATTTGAGAGAGAGAGAATGAGAGAGCAAGCACATGAGAGGAGGGAGGGTCAGAGGGAGAAGCAGACTCCCTGCCGAGCAGGGAGCCCGATGCGGGACTCGATCCAGGGACTCCAGGATCATGACCTGAGCCGAAGGCAGTCGCTTAACCAACTGAGCCACCCAGGCGCCCGAAAAATATTTTTTTAATTGCTCACAACACCTCCTTTCTAAAAAGTCACAAGGACAATGTATTTTAGGAATCCATTTATATGAAATGCCCAGAATGGGCACATCTAAGAGGCAGAAAGTAGACTAGTAGTTGCCAGGGGCTGGAAGGAAGAGCAAATGGGGAGTGATTGTTCATGGGTGTGAGGTTTCTTTTTGGGGTGATGAAAATGTTCTGAAATCTGGGGTGATGGTTGCACAACTTTGTGAATATGCAAAAAACCACTGACTCGCGTACTTTTAAAGGTGTGAATTTTATAGTATGTGAATTATATCACAGTAAAAAGTCACAAGACCTCAGAAAAGGTTGTGATGTCATATTCCTTAAGTGTCACCTTACCTTTTAGCATCACATCATAGAATGCCAAAGCAGGGGAGGGTGTTGGGGGGGAGGGGTGTTGGGGGTGGGTAGAGTGGCATTTGGAGGGTAGGGGTGAGGTGAATAGTTCTTCAAGAGACCCTCAAGTCTAATTGCTGCATTGTGCAAGTAAAGAAACTGACTTTCAAAGAAGGAGAGTGACTTACCCAAGGTAACATGCCGGCAGTCCAGAGGAGGGCAAGATGGGAACCTAGCTAGGTCTCTCCCCTCTTCCACCATCACCGTGCTGTCTTCGCTGGTGGTTTATAGTTCGGCATCTCAGCAGTAACTAATTTGAATTATTTAAAATGAGGAACACGTGGTTCAAACGACATGCTTTTATATTTTTTTCTAATGACAGCACATGTTTTTCCTATAGATAGCAAAATCTCTGTGAAGGAGTTAATAAATGCATTGTGGTAAATTCACCAAGTCCAAAGTGAGATTTACCTGTAAATGTCCCTTGAGGAAAATGGCCACATTAACAGACCAAGGGAGCCCTCTACCTGTGTGTTTGTAGTATAGACTTCATTGGCAAAATCCTTGACCTGGAAAGTTAAAAATAAATCGAGACCAGGTATTCTGGTCCTTTGTCCACCTTGGTTGGCTTCTGGTATTATTTTGGAGGAAATGAGTGGTGTCCAAGGATATATTTGTATGAGCAATAGGATATATGGAGGAAAATCTACAGAAAGTTCCTTTTCTGTGAATAAAAGAGACCAATTAGCAGCCTAAATAAAACCAAATATATATATATATATATACATACATATATATAAATTTTTGTCAGAAGAATTATACTAAAATAATTATTTTCAAAGAACTTCACACTCCTTTGAGGATATAAAATGTTAGTAAGCATTTTTGTTCATTCAACATGAAAGTTTCATTGTTTCTTTGTTTCAGCGAAAGATAGGGTTGAATGTAAAAATCATGCAGGATCCTGAAAACATCCACCACAGAGCTGCTGTAAATGCGAACTATGGAATCAGTTTGCCATATATTAATCAGAGAAAAGCCTGTGTAAGTAATGACTTGTTTTAAAGAGCTCTTAATATTTTTTAAGAACCAAAAGTCATATCTTTTATAAGATACAATGTACATTTTAAGTAATGATTCTGATCCTTAGAATTTGGGGGAGATGAAATGGAATGGCTTTCATTCTGTTTATAATTACGAATGATTAAAAACATGTAAACCATTTTTAAAAGATCTATTTGTAGCTCGTTCAAATTTCTCTGTTTTATCTGATGTTCCTAAATAATCTGGTATCATCATTTTAACAAGGATGAAATAATTTAACAACAAAAGGAATGAAGAGAGAAATGTTAAATATTTTATTTCTTTGATAGTAGGCTTACCGCTAGAAAAATGAAAAGAAAACAGTACGGTAATCGGCTTCAATGCATATAATCATCCAGTACACAAAATTTAAGAATATTATTCTAAATCTGAAGCAAGCATGGAATCATTCTTTATGTCAGCAAAATTTGATGGGAGGGAAGAATGATCAAATGGAGATTGGCATTAAGTGATCTCAGAGTCTGTGCCTGTATTTACCATTGACTGGCTGCTAAGTCTCCCAAAGCAAGGACTGTACTTTCTGTGTTGTGGGGTTTTCTTAGGAGATTTAAAAGTAGTGCTTCATTTTAATTGAGAAATTATTTGACTTGAGATTATTTCTAATACTGAAAACAATCACTGAGGTGACACCTGTATGTTTGTAAATACATTTTAAACCTTTGGCTTCTCTCAAAAGTTCTTAAATGTATGCTTTGGGGAGATCAAAACTAAAAAACAAGATGAATTTTAGAATTAAACTGCAAAACCATTTCTAATCAGAATAGTCTCTCGGATTAATCTTCTAAATTTCCTACACAGACATTTTCATCTACCTGCTTCATTCATGTAACCCTGAAATAATATTTTTTACTTTCTTTCTATGTGCTTTATGTTATTCTAATAGGTTTGGCCTAAGTGCACTCTATCATAGAAATACTTCTATAGCCTAAGGAATAACCAGAAAGTTAGATATTTTTATTCCTGCTGAAACTTTATTTAAAATGTCACTGTGAATAATGGGAAAGGGTTTTTATCTGCGTCCCATGAGCCCAAAGCCCTTGAAATAAAAATATTATTTCTCTGGCTGCACAGACAGAAGCAGATTTCTCTTTTGTTGTTGTTGCTTTTCCCCCTTCAATCTAGAATTAATATTGGCGTAGCTGGTGGAGTGCTGGGGCTTTGTAGCCCAAGGCAACAACAGCATTTCCAGCAAACTTTTCCTGATGAGTATTGAAGTTTAAAAAGACACGCCTCTAGATTTAGAGAGGATTCTGGTTGGCTTTAAGGAATGGGAGTGAAGATTCAGACATATATAGGAATTCAAAATTATATCCAAAATCTGGGGCAGAACCATAGTCATTTGTTATAGTTTTTGCTAATTCCCAAGAGGATGAGTGCTTTGGTTATTGTGCCCGTGTACTTCAAATGCAGAGGGTTTGGGAAAGCACTTGGCCTTGCATGATACTTAGATAATATACACTCATTTATTGTATTGAAGATCCTTTTTTCCCATTAAACTTGACTCCATGAAAATCCACATCAGAGCCCTTTAAAATGTATGGACATTATATACATTTTGCTCAAGCTGACTATTAGCATTTCAATCAAAATAGCTGATCCTATCATCTCACGTTGCTGTATGTATATATGATGGTAGTAATGGAAAATCAGTAATTCCACTTTGGATTTACAAAATGAAAACACTGTGCCAAGAGCCCCGTTTGAGAAATATTCAGGTATTGGTTTTAAACAATCACATAGAGCATTTGGGAACAGACACAGTTGTGATTTACCACTTATAAGAATGTTTCTGAAAGCACTTCCCCACGCGGAAGCAATGTGTCTAGTGTTGTGATGTATGGTTAATTAGAAAAGCAGCATCAAGGCTAATCGCTTTTTAGAAATACTCTAAACACTCAAAGGGGATTATAATTTGGCTGCCGAGGGCCATGTGCTTCCTTCCTTCTTATGAAACTTGAACAGCTTGTAAATGATCTTCGACATTTTTGACAGAGCAAATTTGAATATGTAGCTGATTTACATTAGTTCCTAGAAACTGATATTTTCTCCATTTTATGAAGAGGTGTATCCTTCCTGATCATAAGGGGCTGGTGCAGAGATTTTAGAGCACTGAAAGCACATATACCCCAGACACGCGTGCGCGCGTGCACACACACCCCACCCCACGTGCCTTCAGAATTTTATATCCTGTAACTATAGGTAAAATCAATTTATAAAAAAGGTACTAAAAGTGAAACTCACTAATGATTTTTTCCAATATCGTAAATCTGCCAAATTATCCAACAACAACAACAACAAGAATGCTCTAATAGGTTTTAGAGCAGAGCCTCACAGGTACGGGGAGACAAGAGGAAGAAATCTCTGATACATCAGCTTCACACTTCCTCACTGCCATCTAGCTCCAGTTAGACTTTCTGATGCAACACATTCGAAGATCTACAGAAAATTTGACTTTGATTTATTTCGTTTAGATAAAAAGGGTTTCTTACGAGGCTTGAAACATGTATCTGTTAGCATGAATTTTAAAAGAACAATTATGAATGCATAACAAAATAGCCAAACAAAACATTGCTTTGAATCGCTGCACAAATAAGTCTGATTATAACTGTTATGACCTAGAAAAGAATCATAAAACCATTTTTCTTGTTGGCAACCTATGAGTTGCTGTAGAATTATACCAGTCCTTTGGTCCCACTTTCCAAATAAATAAATATATAATGCAATGTAAACTTAGAATCTTTTATTTATTCATGAGGTTGAATTTAATACTATTATGATTTCTCGATTTTATGAGTCATATGTTATGCCGTGTTTTTCACTAACTTAGTTGGGTAGCAACCACACTTCACAAATCATAGTTTCATTCTTTACTGTTTCACTTGGGGTGTACATAGTAATCTCTCTCGTGAAAGTACATTCATTTCTGGGATGATAAAGTAATGAAAAGTGAGGCAATTGTGTTCATGTCAAATGATTAGAAACAGCACCAGAATAAAGGGGGAAGGTCGGGGCCGGGGGGTGGTGGGGGGAGAAAGAAGGACGATTTCAAAACATGATTGTGTTTTAAGTCCATGCATATGGCCACAATTACAGTCACAACGTAATTTGGCAATGGGAGCAGAATTAGATTTAAACAAATTGATGTTACACTGCAGTAATTCAGAATGAGCTTGTTGCATTTATAAACCATAACAAGAAGCAGAGTGAATTAATAAACCCTTCTTGTCACTAAAAATAAAAAAGGGAATAATTGCTGAGACGGAGTTAACAGATGACTGTAGTCAGCATCCTTTCAGCCTGGATATGGGAAAGTGAAGGTCACCCCCATCTCGGATGACAAAGAGGGAACGTTTTGTTGGTAAACAAATTAATCTTTTGAAAGGTCGCCATTTGTTTTAAGTTTTTCTCCAGTTCTTGTCATCTGGAATCAGAGATTGACTGTCATTTCACTAGGCAGGGGTGCAGTTGAAGCAGACAAAGCTGCTTCTGTACGTATCAGCATTCCTTGACAAAACTCGGTGCCTGATTGCAATGCTATGGGCCGCTGGTTTACAGCTGTCTCCGGACAAGAACGGAGGCCCACCCCTGAATTCCAATAAGATGGGCCTGCCGAGTCTGCGTGCTGCAAGCTGGCCCTCTGCCCACAAGGAAAATGCATTGTAGTTCAAGCCAGCAATTATCTCTTTTACTTCCTTCTGTGCTGCTTCTGTTCCTTTTTTCCAAAAACAGATGTGGGTATTCACGCAAGTTCTGCAGCTCTTCTTTCTCACACCTGCCGGGTCAGAATTTTGACAGAGGGAGAGTCTGAGGGAGCCAGCAGACAACAGTCAGATGGAATTTCTTTGAGAGCAGTGTAGAAAGAAAATGTGGATTTTCCAGGAAACGTGGAGTCAGCATCTTGGTCCCCCTCCCTTTTCCCAGGACCATTTGGTAAATTAAATTAGTGGAACCAAAGGAAAACCGCTTTTAAAGACATTCAGAAACGCCATCTCCTATTTATGACACATAGTCACTACCCAAGCACCGTGTTGGCACACGCAGACAACACCCCCGCTTCCGTGGCTCAAGAGAGCTTTCTCGGCAGGTCGCTTAGAGAGGGTTTTCCAGAAAACAAGGACTTCTCGTGTTCTTCCTGATTCCTCAAATGTGCGCCACCAGTCTGGCACTGGAGGAGGTGCTGGAGAATGGGGCTGGTACATCACCTCGGTAGGTGGGTGCTGTTTAGACCTTTAGTTCCGCCTGGGTTTTGAGTCCTGGCAAAGCCGAAGAAAGTGATGAGACGATTGACCTTGGCTGCTCCCGGGCTCTCTCACAAAAGCCCACTAGGACTCTGGGAGCGGGAAGGGGCTATTAGAGGTTTTGCCCTCATCGGGTAACGTTCACAAAAAATCCGCCGGTAGGGAGTTTCCAGACTTCTTGAGAATGTTTCCTGAGTTTCTGTGCTGAGATGCGTCACGCCTTCCCAGACCCACCAGCCCTGTGCCGAACTCCCAGCACTCACTAGCTCTCAGCATAGGGAGTCTGGTTCAGACTCCACGGCCTGGTGTGAATCTTGCCCGATGAGGGACCTCCCAGAAAGAGCCTGCGTTGTTTCACATGTAAAATGTCCATAGTAAGAGTATCTCATAGGATTGTATTGAGATTCAAATGAGAGAAGTCAAAGCACTTAGCAAAGGTCCTGGTACAAATAAGGGCTCTGAAAATACTAGTTGTGACTAGTGGCAATTTTCGCGGATTGTATTGTGCCATGTTTTATACTGTCATTTAAAGCTTACATTACTGTAGCGGTTGAGGGAGAGAGCCAAAATATTACTGAAATACCTTCCAAGGATTCTATTTAATATTTCCTATGATGATGCCTTCTTTCCCACCCTGATATGAGGGCAGGGGCCTTGCTGTCCGTTCTGTTTGCCTGTTTTTCAGACTTTCCCCTGCCCCAAGTAGTGTTTTACACATAATAGGTGCTCAGGAGAGGACTGGTCTGTCTCCTCCCGCATCCAGTCTCTGATTGAAACTAAGTGACCTGATGCCGAGTCTAGAAGTGAAGAAACGATGTTGCTGGCCGCGGTCACCCTGGTTGCACGGGGCATCCTCCCACTGGGCCATCCGAGAGAGTCTTCCTAGTGAAACACCCTCGCTCCTGGATTCCTGCAACAGCCTTGCCACCAACTAGCTGTTTCCAAGAGCAAGTTACTCCACCTCGCTCATTCCCATCATCAGGGGTTATAAAACGGGGAGGTTGGGTTGGAGGCGGTCTGGTGGGGTGGGAAGGATTGAGTGGCTCAGTTTGGGTCCTGTCTGCCATCTTGCAGTTATGCAACCCCAGCCAAGCAAATGCAATCTCAAATCCTCAGTTCCCTCTTCTACAGAGTCAGAATAGTGGTGCCCATTAGGCAAGGGGGTTCTGGGAATTACAGGTAATATAACATTGCTGGCACATAATAGGTACCTAATAAGGCTCCCGGCTTTGGGGAAAATGAGCTAATACTAGAAATCTCATACTTCCTGCCACTTCTTCACACCTGTGCTCCCGGGGAAGAATCTGATTTGGCTCCTTTCACACACCAGTATAAATGAGTAATAAGGCTTAATGCTCTCATTTTCAGACTGTTACAGAGAACTCCGGTGAGTTTCAGGGAGACTGCAAGCATTTAATTCATATTTAACTTTTTTTGATAAATATTTGAGCCATTTTAAAGTGTAACAAAGAAAACACAGACATACTTAGGTTAAGTACCAAATTTTCATACATACTAGATACAATCAATGGGTTAGTTTGTGCTGTTAGGTTAATTCTTGGAGTGCGTGGGCATGCACACACACACACACACACATATTTGAATTCCCTAGAAAGGTGTCTTTTATTAGATAGGGTGTATCTTTGTACTGGTCATATTTTGAAATTCAGATCTGCTCATATACGCTCCTATAATAATCACACAAATAAATAAGTGAAGGCTAAGTCAGCAAATACACGTCAAGGTCTTAAAGCAGTGCCTAGCCCCTACTAAGCATTCCACTGGTGTTAGCGTTATAATACATGTGTGCCACCATGCATTCAAAGCCAGGCAAGTTCTCTGGAGCTCACGTTTGGCAGCGTAATAGTGAATGGTACAATTACAATAATACACATTGCACGGTGGGAATACAGCATTATAGATCATCTCGTTGCTCATTTTAGGCTTGGGTTGGTTCTTACCTGGTTGGAAATGTGCTGTACGATCTTCATCTGGCAATGCAGGGCCGCCATGTGAGTTTGCTTACAGCTGTACATGAAAGGTCAGCAATAAAGCATCCTCTTAAAATTTGGACTCAACACGCAAAACAAAATTAGATTGTTTTGCAGTTGAGTGACTATCCAAAACAGGAGGGTGCCGAGATACCCAAGAAGAAATTTCAATGGACAAGATGGAATGAACATCTTACAATGTTATAGGACAATGTTACAATGTTACAACTGTTATATACAGTTGAAAAGTACTTCTGGTCATTGGACCCCTCAAAAATAAGAGCACTTGCTAAACTGTGCCAGATGCTACGCTAAGTGCTTTATGTACACTCTCATATTTAACCCTTATACCTATAACATATGTGCTATTTTTATAACCATTTTACACATGAGGAAACTGAAACTAAGATTAAGCTACTCACCTAAGGTTATGAAGTAGGTAAGGGGAGTTAGGATTCAAAGTATTTATGAAATCCACTGGACAAATCTCCCTAAATTAAGTACTCATCAACTAATCCTCAATTACCAAGGAATACGAGCAGTTGTTAGATATTGTTAATGATTCCATTTTGAAACAAAAAGTTCCTACTATTCTTTAAAGCTTCTGGAGCATTTTAATTGAGGGAACTCCTGAGATTATAAACACCATAAATTGTTAGCTATTTGCAATTCCTTATCCATTGACTTCAGAATGTTCTCCATCTTGTGCATGCAAGAAAAAAATACAGAAATAAATTGTATGCTGAGATGGATGCAAGATGGTAGTTATTATCTGTAACTCTTGATTTCATAATTTGCCTTCATCAAGACAACCTCATTGTTTCCAGTGTTGATTTACATATAATATATATGCTTATTTGTGTATGTAATTCAACATACAGAATTATACTAAACTCTTCAAAAATTTGCATTTATTTACATATCAGCATTCTATTTAAGGTTGCATTTGAAAAATAGCTTCTACTCCCGAAAATAAATTTGAAAATCTTTGGCATGGAGTATTACTTCTCCCATGGGTTTTTGTTTTTTAACAAGAGTAAATCCTCTATTTAATTAAACCAAAGGAGTTAGACTCTATTAAGGGATTTGAAGCATGAGTGGACAGGGAGGAGGGGGATTGAGGGACGCAGGAAGAGAGCCTTTCACTGCCCTGCAATCATCCCGGGTCAGTGGCCACCTGCTAACCAGATAGCCTTGCCCCCTGGATGTGATCCAATGCCTTTGCACTTTGTGACTTGGGTTTTGGGCTTGAGTTTTGGTAAGGAGGAGGCTATGTTTCTAACCGCATAATCGCACTTTGAGGAGCCAAAAATTACGTAGATGGTGGAGCCTGAGTCAGCTCTATGATAGGTTTAGGGCATCAGGGGTCCATGGCTAGAACTGTACTTCAATATACTTGGTTTCCAATGTATACTATTTCATGCATTTATGAAAACATTATTCTAAGAAGGGGTCTGTAGGTGTCACCAGATTCCCAAAGGGGCCCATGATACCCCTCCCCCAAATTAGAACTCCCTGTGATAGATTTCCTTCTCTTTCTCACAAATATCCAGTGTGGGGCAAAGTGTGTATCAGAACAGAGAAGTATCCTGAAAACTCTGTATTCTTTATGGATAAAAAACTCTCTTAGTGGATGGTACAGGAAACCTACCATGGATATATCTAGACTGTCACTGCAGATTTTCATAAGAACTACATCTTCATGAGTGAAAATATAAACTTCCTGCTTTCCTCTAACCATGGTGGCTTTTCCATCGCACGGAGGAAAATGGAACTGCTACGTAAGAGGTGATACTTGCATTATTATAGTAGCGTTCGGTTTAGAATGAAACAAAGGAAAAATACTATAGCAAATAGCACAGTGGCATCAGCCACAAGAGAAATGGGCCTAATAGAATTGTTTTTATCACGGCCCAGGTTAATTATCCACCGAGAGGTACTTGAGATGAATAAATACAATTGCTGTGTTCTCCAATATTCTAACCCATTGTACCTTAAACTGTACTTGAATTCAAGTATACATTCCTAGCCTTTTAAAATCTCATTGGTACAACAGAAGTAAGTACCCACAGACTAGAGTAATTCACCCTATACTTTCTTTAAAATCATCCGCTCTGAATCGAATGTGTAATGCAAGCCCAGAAGATATTTATCTGGAGGCGATCCTTCTCATTAGGCTGTGACATTGGGACAATATGCCACCAAAATATCCAACTTATATAGTCCTTTGATTTCCATCTCTATCTGCAATGATAGCCTGAATAAATCTGTTTATGGCTGGCAACCATGAGGTCTGGAAGCAGCTGTGAGCTCTTCAGCGGAAAGAACCGTAGACCGAGAGGAGACTCGGAGGACGTGGGCACGAATGGGGCCCCGCCGCTGCTGTAACATAGCCTCGCTGTCATGGGAACATCATTCAGTCTCTAAGGACTGAGATTCCCCATCTGTATCCTGAGAAGACAAATTGGCTTGTTCCGGGTCATAGTCGTCGTCGTTGTGGCCACAACTCTTCGGCGACTCCCAGATCAATGCTGCGTTGGCGCCTTGGGGAACTGCCAGCCTCTCGGGGAGACAGAGTAATGATGGGTGTAACGGCCCCCAGGGTGGCGGGGGGTGTGCATGAGTCAAGATAGGCCTTGGAGAAGCTGGTGGGCATGGCTGAGAGAAGAGGGGCCTGCGTTGGAAGCTCTGGAAGCTATACAAGCAAAGGCAGAGGTGGAGAAGAAGGAGTAACAGGGAGTGGCTTGGAGCTTTGCCTAATCATCTTTTTATAAAGGGAAAAAAACCAAAAGATGTGGCTGGACAGGTAAGGCCAATTGGTGGTTGGCCTTGAATGGGCTAACTGAAATCTAATTGTGTGATCTCAGCCTGGATCATAAAAAGAAGGGCTGAAGGCAGACAGTTTCTGAAATTAGATCACTTCTCCAGATGCTCTCACCGAATGGCAGCTTTAGAATTCTCCTGAACGATCTCTCTCCCTTGATGGCCTCATTGGTTATTTTATTTCCTCTCTCTTTGGTGATAAAGATTTCTTGAATAGCATTATCTGGCATTATCTCTTGAACTTGTTCAATGTTCCTGAAACGGACTATTTAGAGTTCTGCAGGCAACCTTCCCCCTGACCGTTTCCATACAACTCTGTCCCTGTCATATGAATGGCCACCCAGAGCTGCCAATCTAGCTGGATGGCTGGGCTTTCTCCCAGATGCTGAATACTTCCCCACTGCTATCTAGGACTGTACTGGAACCCCATCCCTAATCCCCACGTGTCCGCTCTCCCTCCAGTGTTAGTCCAAAGCAGGATCTGGGGCAAGATTGGTGGAGGCAAGAGAGCCAGGTGGAGCACAGAGCTGACTGGCTCCTCGCAAATGCTGTCTGCCCTCCCCTCCCCTCCACCTTGCACCCCTTCTCCACAGCCCCCCTTCCTCATTGCCAATTACCAGCCTCAGCACTGGACAGTGTAAAGGCCCCCTCCCCTCCCCCCGCCAAATCTTACCCACTTACCAACTCACTGTGGTCCCAACTGCTCATGCAAAGAAATAGCCTGGGGGACTATCTTCATCAGAGTGTTTTCTAAAATATGGGTGTGTTTCCCAACTTCTCTGTTTATGCTAAACAGGAAAAAAAAAGGAAAAGTGGTGTTCAGGGGAGATGCTTTTTTCTTCCTTTTTTGCTCTTTCGCAAAAAGTAAAAAATCCTAAGAACACGTCCAAAGTGTTCTTATCCTTAGAACAGGAGTCACAAAAGTAAGTCCACTGGGGCCGGGCAGTTGACCTCCAGTCTATACCTGTGTCACAGGTCGGCAATTTGCAGCTTAGAGAGCCCAGGAGTGCTACTAATTTGGTGCAACCCAGGGTACGACCCTCAACTTTACAGTTAGAGATTTCATTCTGTCAGACTTGGATCCATCTCTTGGGTGCAGCTGAACTCGTAAGAGACTGACGTATAAACTGGATGCCATTGTGTTTATTCTAAGGAGAGCTGTAATTGTCAGACAAGCCTGAATGTTCCAGTCAGCCTGATCTGGTGAGCACATTGTTTCCTTCTTAGAAAGCGATACGGAAGGCCCCGTTAGAAGGCTGCTTAGTGAACAGGGAAACTGACTGAGGGTAATTAGTTGGATGATCTTCATGGTGAGCAGCATCACACATTTATAGTCTGATGCAACCATCTGTGAAGCTACTCCTGCCAAAGGGATATGAATACATCCCTGTGGAGTGCTTTATGGACACTGAGAAATTTTGACTTTCTGATTCAACTTTTTATAATAAATAGCTACGATTTCCTTGGACTTGACTCCGTGAATTATGTTGCACTGCGCTGAGCTTCTTATATCCATGCCCACATAGATCCCAGTGGAGTGAGTGATATGACTCCCATCTAAGTGATAAAGAAACTGAGGCATAGAGAAATTACATTTCTGGCTTCAGTCGTGCAACTAGTGAGTGGGACAGCCCAGATTCAAATCTAGGCCTATCTGATATTAGAGCCTATGATTTTAACCACTGCCTTCCTTTTTACTAACTTCCTGCTATAAAAGGAAATTATACCTTCAGTTGGCGCCTAGTTTCTCTGATAACTTTAGTTACACTACCTTCCTATCTGGGGCCTGGGTCTTTTAAAGCAACTTGGGCATGGAGCTGACTGCATTGATCATGTACTCATTTTGCTGGCTTAAGGCTCAGAGTCGGGGATAGGGGTGGGGGAACACATCTCCTTGTTACTACTCTTTCTTCCTATCTGAGTCATTGTAGCACCCAGAGCAGGAGAGGGACCCTGGCTGGAAGAAATAGGAGGCATGAGGCATCAGGAGGAGAAAGTGAAAGATGAGAAGAGAGGTGGGAAGGAACCAGAAATGCAAAAGATCCTTGGGGATTTCTTGGTGAGATACCCTGCTTCCCTATCTCCCAGGGAGATCCCAGGCGAGCTACTCAGCGATGGACAGTTTCTCAAGCCATTGGGGCCACTTAGAGCAAAGGAATTCTCCTTTCCCCATGCCTGGCTAGTGAGAGGCCCAGATGTAGCCAGTGGTTAGGTTCAGTCATACTAAAATCTCACGTTTAATATGCTAAGAAAACTCTGAGTTTCAAAATACCATTTTCCATTTCTAGCCGAAAAGGGGCTGATCCGTGTAGAACGTTATCAGGAGACATTGTAAAGTGAAAACAGGCATTGACCCAAGAGAGGTAGCTGACCACCCCAGAAAACATTATCCCAACCTCCTCTTCTTGACCCACTTAAAGATATACTGGATACTTAATATTGGATTCATTTAATATAACCATAATTTAGGGGGGAAGAGGATTGACTCTTTCTGTCAAGGATTTTTAAGACTGTAACCCTCTAATTATAGAATTATCATCTAATCTAAAACATTGAAATCCCAAGGGAAGATGCCGCCATTTTCCCACAGACGTGGGTTAATTATTCCATTTACCCACAGCTTCAAGTGTAGGACCTAAGCTTCCATAGAAGGGAAGATCATTCCCCCACAAAATCCCATTTTCTAATCTTGAACACTTGCAGGACACCTAGCTGTGCTTTTGCTCTGGGCTGCATTAAGCTGAAATGTATTACCTGCCAGGGAAACTGCATTTTAAGTGACAGCCAGTATTTCTGAGTGCTTCTCCATGCTGGGCATGGTAGTAAGTACAATATAAACAAATTAGCTCATGTAATCTTCACAGTAACCCTACAAGTTAAATATGATTACCACTTCCATTTTATATTTGGGGAAACAGAGGCAAAGTGGCTAAATAATTTGCCCAAAGTCGAACGGCTACAGGTCAATTCAAACTCAGCCAATCTGTCTATGGTACCCCAGCTAGCTAGATGATGACTTTGACCTACACCTGAGGAGTAGATCTGGGACCCAGCCAAAAACTGCTCCCTTGATGACCAAGGAATTTGCTTGAGAAATTTCTTTGCCTTGTTCTGGGAATAGAAGTAAAAGATCAAACTACATAGTAAGAGGCTATATTAACTCAAGGATTAGAACAAGAAGAAGAGCTGGTACTCTCCTGCCCCACCCCCAGGCTTATTGAGATAGAATTGACAAATAATGTTGTATAAGTTTAAGGTGTCCAATGTGATGATTTGATACACGTATATACTATACTGTGAAATGGTATCGTCTATCACCTCACATAATTACCTCTTCTGTGAGTGTGTGTGTTGTGAGAACATTTAAGATCTACTCTCAGGGCACCTGGGTGGCTCAGTCAGTTGAGCATCTGCCTTTGGCTCAGGTCATGATCCCAGGGTCCTGGGATCAAGCCCCGAGTTGGGCTCCCCACTCATCAGGGAGTCTGCTTTTTCCTCTCCCTCTGTCCCTCCCCCCAACTCACTCGTACTCTCTCTCTCAAATAAATAAATAAAATCTTTGGAAAAAAAAAAGATCTACTCTCTAGAGCTGGTACTTTTAAAGATGGAAACTTACTTCAATTAGACTGTAAACTCCTTTGAGGACAGGGAACATATCATCAACATCAAACATGGTGCCAGATCTGGTAAGAACCCAATATAAATTTATTGTTGGTTGATGCATATGTGGTTAATGACTATGAATAACAACTTGGTAAGGACCTGTGTAATTGAGCTAGGCTGTGTCAAGTTAATTTAAATAATGAAATACCATGTACCTCATTTGGCTACATTTGTAGAGCACTCCTCTTTTTGGCCATCAAAAATATCTCCCTAAACCTCTTCAGGTAGAATTTATTTTCCCTTCCCTAGATCATCATTGTGTGCTTTTAAAGCTTGACACGCTATGCCTCGAATTTACTGAGCCACATCAAAGAACAGTTGAATAAATAAAAAGATACATCATATTCCCAAAGAGGAAAAATGATTATAATAAGAGTGCCAGTTATTTCCAAATTAATATTTATATCAAATGTAATTTCAATCAAAATTCTTATGGGTTTTATTTGGTCTATGTGGAATATTAATTCTCTTCAACTTGCCAGTATTCATCATCTTGAAAAATACATGGGCAAAAGCTTCAGGTTTTTTTTTTTTTTTCTAAAGAAGATTAATGAAGGTAAATTTTTCAGACAACTTGTTAAAACATATGATAACATTAACATAATTATAACAGCATCCTATGGGTAGAAAAATTAACAGATCAATGGAATAAAAAATGAGCATGGATATTGACCTTAGTGTAAAAAATAATTTTGAAGGTAGGGAAGGTGACACTGTAAGTCAGGGGGAAAGGGAGGGCTGGTGAGATGTGTGGTGCCACGTCTCTGGACTAACGATTTGGGAAGAGAGCATTCAGTTAAGTCCTAACTTTATATCCGAAACCAAAGAAAACTCCTGATGGATTAAAAGTAAAGTAAAATGTTAAAAAAAAGAAAAAAATAATAAGAAACCTGTAAAAGGAGAACTATTTTTCAAGTTAGCCAAAGGAAGATTTTTTTAAACCACCATAGCTTCACACAATATTAACAGTCCACATTATAAGAAAAGTCCGTGTTTATATTGGACCCCAATCCTGGATCGGTCATTAACTTCTATGTGATCTGGGGGCAAAGCGCTTAGAATCCTTGGGCCTTAGTTTGTTCATTGGTAAATTTAGGGCATCGGATCACACCATCCCTAAGATTTCTTCCAGTTCTGACAACCTATCATTCTGATTCCAAGCAAAATCAGTTTCCTTTGGTTCCCTTCCTTTCCCTTTTCTGACCACCACCAAGATGTGAAAAACGGAAAAGTAGACCAGGTGAAACTGTTTTCTCTTCTGATTGTGGAAACAAAAGTCACAGAAGGTATTGATTTTTTTCTTTTTGCAGTTATGCATTTCATAAAGCATCTATAGAGTACCTATTGTGTACCTGACCTCGTCCTAGTGACTTTTACGTGTTACCACTTTTAATACTCAGAGTGTGTCAGAGAGATCACCACTCCCATTTTACAGATAAGAAACCCAGGGAATAGATTTATGACCAAGCCTTATAATTAATATGTGGCTTACTCAGAATTTGGGCCTGTATTTACTTTTGACAGTCTGATTCAGAGTCTAGGAAAATTATCCCAAAAGAAATTGTGAAAAGGACAGGGTCTTACACACACACACACACACACATTATTAAGATGACTGAATACTATTCCTTACAAATCAGTTTCTCTACTAATGAATAATGTTGTATTTTTTAAACGGGCTGAATTTGTATGTGGGGTTAATGCCATCATTGACTTAAGCAAAAATACCTGAACTGGACACGCTCCTAGCCTGCTCTCAGGTTTGCTTGGGCATCTCTCCAGCAGAGTTTACTGATACACCATAGAAATTATGGCAAAGCCCAGCAGAGTCGTTGAAGTGAAAGTCTCAGTACTGCTCAGGAAGGGATGCCAAATTAAATAGAGCCCCCAGGGGTTCTGCAGCTGCATGCCAACCCAGCTGCTGGTATGAGGTAAATGAGGACCGAACTCCCTCTCACTTGTGACCTTGGCCGGTATTTAAACAGCAATGCCTAGAGACTGGCACACTGTTCTAGACTACTGCGATGAATCGCAAGTGCAAAAATAATTATAATATGTGATAAACCCATTCACAAAGTCTCAAGTTTTCACTGAAAGGAGCACCATTTAAACTCACTTCCTTTCATGAGCCCCCAGTGAAGGTTGAGATGATCGATTCTATCTAAGTATCAATTTGTAATACGCAGCCCTAAGTTTACAGAAGAAAAATGGCAGAGAACCCAGAGGCCCTCCAGTTGCTGTCTTTTCATATCTTGTGACAATGTTTGAGCGGTGGTGTGGTATAATATTCTATGCAAAAGTCACAAGGGTGAGCAACTCAAGTCATTCTTTTTCTTGTATGAGATGTAACAGACGTGTAGATGAAATCCCAGTGCTTAATTGTTCTCTTGTAATCGCTTTCCCAGAATGTTTAAATTTCTACTGGAATGCTACAGAGAAATGCTATTAAATTTACAGAGGAAAAATAGCAACAAGAAGTAATTAGACTTCTATTTGAATCCATCGAAAACACCCTGAGTCCAGTGTGTTTCAAGCTCCTTCAAAGAAACATTTTAAGTAAAACCAAGTTATCCCTTATCTTTTCACTTTGCAAAATGGTCTCATAGTAATGAATCACAGCTATTACAGTTGTTAGCTTTATACTAACCCTTTGGTCAGTTTTTTTTCCAAAATGTATTCCAAAGAATACTGGTTCCTTGGAACGTGAATAGGTGTTCCATGAAAGGAGAGTTTTGTGGCCCCATAAAAACAGGAAACGTGAGGCTGAAGAGAGTCAGGCTGACTTTCACACCGTTAGGCTGCCTAGAGTCACGCCTCGCTGGAGTGCACCATGAATCTTCAGGAGGAGGGCGGCCCATGCAGTGAGCAGTGTTGCTCAAACCTCCTCCGACCCATTTCTGCAGAATAGCTCATAGAACTATATTCAGCGGAAGGCATTTCAGGAAGTTTTGCTTAAGTGCTGCATTTTA
This sequence comes from Phoca vitulina, assembly GCF_004348235.1. Lineage (NCBI taxonomy): Eukaryota > Metazoa > Chordata > Mammalia > Carnivora > Phocidae > Phoca > Phoca vitulina. The sequence goes on from NW_022589723.1 coordinate 32,889,133, forward strand.
ACTATTTTCAATGGAAAAGTGTTTAGACGATACTACATATTTTCCTTTCTTAGTCGTATTTTACTGGAATTTAGTATTTTCTTGGAGGCTTTGGGACATCATGACAAACTCCACCTTTTTTGTGTGATGTGCTGTATGGGGCTTTGAGGTGTGCATATGCTCACACCTCAGACTTCTGTGTGTTCAAAATAATATTTCCTCTGGTGTCTCCTCCAAGGTTGTCTCTACTCACCTCACTCTTTGAGTCTGTTCACAATGCCATGGTCACTTCTGCTACTGACTACCCTGGAATCATCCTTAAGATCCCTTCCAGTTCTGAGAACTGTAACCCTCTATGTGCCTTTTCCTTCCTTCCTTCCTTCCTTCCTTCCTTCCTTCCTTCCTTCATTCCTTCCTTCCTTCCTTCCTTCCCTTCCCTTCCCTTCCTTCCTTCCCTTCCTCTACATCCTTTCCTTTCTCTTTTACCTTCAATATTGGTAATTTCTGCTTTCGCTTTTTCTCTGTCACTCTTACTAGGATTTACCAATTTGATTAATCTTTTGGTTTTGTTTCTCTATTTTTTTCTCTATTATTTGTTTTCTATTTCTTGATTTCTCCTCTTACCTGCTTTTATTCTTGTCCTCCTATTTATTTTGAGTTTATTTTACTCTCTTTTTTATTTTAAAGCTTTTTAAGGTAGAATCAGATGATTGATTTTTGGCCTTTCTTCTGCTCTAATGTAAACATTTAGACTGATAAATTCCTCTCTCAGCAGTGTTCTAGTTGTGTCCCACAAATTTTGATATGTTGCTTTTTTTATTATCATTCAGTTCAAAACTCCCCTAGTGATTTTCTTTGACTCATGAGTTATATAGAAGGGTGTGGTCTTAGCTTTCTCATTCTTAATGAATTCTGATTTAATTCTATCAGAGAGGGTCAGAGAACATACTCTGTAAGATTTAAATCTTTTGCAAGTTGATTGAGACTGATTTTATGGTCCAGGATATAATTCATTTTGGTGAATGTTCCATGTACATTTGAAAAGAATGTGTATCCTACAGTTGTTGGTTGTAGTGTTCTATAAATATCAATTAGGTCAAGGTGGCTGATGGTAATATTGAGACCTTCTATATTCTTACTAATTTCTTAAAATCTCTTTGTTCTACAAATTACTCAGCGGAGATTTCTAAACCTTCAACTCTGATTGAAGATTTGTCTATTTCTTCCTTTAGTTCTGATGATTTTTGTTTCATGTATTTTGTGTTAGTGTTATTAAAGACATATGTGTTTATGATTTTTATGTTTTCTTGCCTAATTGACCCTTTTATTTGTCTTTCTCTTTGATAACAGTCTTTGTCTTAAAGTCTATTTTGTCTGATACTAACATAGTCACTCCTCTTCCTTTTGCTTTCTGTTTACGTGGTATATCAACCTTTTGTTGTTGTTACTTCAACTTGTGTCTTTAAAATTAAAATTCACCTTGGGGCGCCTGGGTGGCTCAGTCGGTTAAGCATCTGACTCTTAATTTTGGCTCAGGTCATGATCTCAGGGTTGTGCGATTGAGCCCCATGTCAGGCTCTGCACTGGCATGGAGTATGCTTAAGATTCTCTCTCTCCCTCTCCCTCTGCCCCTCCCCACTGCGCATGTGTGCTCTCTCTCTCTCTCTCTCTAAAACATTAAATTAAATTAAAATTCACCTCTTATTGATAGCATATAGTTTTATCTTGTAGTTAAAATCCAGTCTGATAATCTCTGCTTTTTAATTAGAGTGTTTAGTCCATTTTCATTTAATACAATTATTGACATAGTTTGATGTAGAACAATTATTTTTCTACTTGTTTTCTATCTTTACCATCTCTTTTTTGTTCCTTTGTTGTCTGCCTGACTTAGGGTTATATGTCTGTTTTATTGACTTTTAAACTACACCTCTTTGTGTTATTTTTAGTGGTTGCTCTAGGAATTACAATATGTATCCTCAACTTATTACAGTTTCCTCAGAGTTAATATTGCACCAGTTCAAATACAATGTAAGAAACTTGCAACTAGGAGCACCTGGGTGGTTCAGTCGGTTAAGTGTCTGCCTTCAGCTCGGGTCATGATCCCGGAGTCCCAGGATCCAGCCCTGCATCAGGCCCCCTGCTCAGCAGGGGAGTCTGCTTCTCCCTCTGCCCCTCACCCTGCTGCTTGTGCACTCTCTCTCGTTCTCTCTGTCAAATAAATAAATTAAATCTTTTTTTTAAAAAAAGGAACTTGCAACTATAGAATTTCATTTGTGCTATTGTCCTAATCCTTTGTGGTACTGTCATGTGATTTATATATATTATAAACTGCACAACATGTTATAACTTTTTGCCTTAAATAGCCAGTTGTCTTTCAGAGAAATTAAGAAAAGAAAAATGCATGTATTTTATATTTACCATAGACATCTAAGTTTCCATCTTGTGTCATTTTCTGTCCACCTAAAAAATTTCCTTTAAACATTTCTTGCCTGCTTAAGGCAATGTAACACATGCCTGCTGGTGACTCATTGTTTTCTTTTGCCAAAAAAAAAAAAAAAAAAGTCTTTATATTGCTTTTACATAGAACTGTGGATTGTCAGGGCTTTTTTTTTTTTTTAATTTATTTTTAATTTTTTAAATTTAAAGTTCCATTGTTTCTAATAAGTCAGCCATCATTTGGATCATTGATTCCCTATATATAATGGATCTTTGTTTTTCCTGACTTTCACATTTTTCTCTTTGTCTTTAGCATCCAGGGGGCTAATTATGTTGAGTCCATGTGTCGTTTTCTTTGTGTTTATCCTGCTTGAGGTTCATTGAGTTTCTAGGATTAGCTGTAAGTTTATGTTTTACAGAAAACTGGGAGACATTTGGCCATTATTTCTTTAAATATTTTCCTCCACATTTCTCTCTCTCCTCTCTTTCTGGGACTTCAATCACATACAAATTTTACAACATGATATTGTCCATTAAGTTACTGAAGATCTATTCTTTTTTAAATGTTTTTTTTTCTTTCTGTTCTTCAGATTAGATAATATCTGTTGATTTTTCTTCAAGTTCACTCCCTTTCCTTCTGCCCCTTCCAATCTTCCAATCTGCTGTCAAGCCTATCCAACAAATGCTTCATGTCGCATATTCCACTCTTCAGTTCTAGAATTTCCATTTGGTTCTTTTTCTATAGTTTTCATTTCTCTACCAAGACTTTCCATCTGTTAATTCATTATGATCATATTTCCTTTAATGTCCTTAGAGTATGTATAATAACAGCTTTAAAGTCTTTATCTGCCAATTCTGCCCTCTGAATCATCTTGACATCTGTTTCTTTTTTAAACTACTTTATTAAAGTATGATTAACATACAAAAAGCTGTGCATATTTAATGTATACAGCTTGGTGAGTTTGGAGATTACATGTACACCTGTGAAACCATCACCACCATCTTTACCATAAAACATCACCTCTGGGGCACCTGGGTGGCTCAGTCATTAAGCATCTGCCTTGGGCTCAGGTCATGATCCCAGGATCCTGGGATCGAGCCCCACATTGAGCCTCTCATCGAGCCCCGCATCGGGCTCCCTGCTCAGAGGGAAGCCTGCTTCTCCCTCTCCGCCTGCTTGTGTTCCCTCTCTCGCTGTCTCTCTCTCTGTCAAATAAATAAAATCTTTTAAAAAATAATCACCTCTAAGGTCTGTTTCTCGTGACAACTGTTTCTCCTGTGTGAACATTTTCCCGTTTCTTTGTAGATATAGTGACTTTTTATTGTTATACACATTAAAAATGATGTGTTATGGAGACTCTGAATTCTGGTACCTTGCTCTCTAACGTGTGGATACCTGTTCAAAAAGGCAGTTAATTTGCTAGACTCAAATTCCAAACTCTATCCTTGGTGAGTAGCACCTGAAATCTCTACTCAGTTTTTTTCAAATTGTTAACTGCTGTGTCTTTGCTGGGCTCCTTAGAATCTCTTCTATTTAGGTGTAGCTTAAGGGTCAGACAAGGATTTGCATGGCATTTATTTGTAAATTTTTGGTCCCTGCCTTACAACTTCCTTTTTTTCTGGGAGCCTTTATGGAGCCCTATACTCCATCTTCTTACTTCTCTAACCAGTAAGACTGACTTCCTTCTGCATCTTACGGACTGAGAGGTACTTCCAGGCCAGAAGTCACACACACACAAACCTCAACTGTTGTAGTTCCCTTCTTTCAAGATCAACTTTCTTCTAGCTTCTCTCTGTTTTCAATTTATCTCAGTACCTTCAAATAGTTGGGTTTTTTAAATTATTTTATCCATAATTTATATTTGTTATCTTCAGGAGGGTTAGTCAGTTATAAGCTACTCTACCATTACCAAAAGCATAACTAGGCCATTATTTAGTTTTGCTTGCCATTGTATTACCTTTATCAAAAAGAAAAACATTTGCTATTTATATATCTTTGTTAATTGCTCCTTCCCAACACATTTTAAGTAGTTATATTTTTTAAAACATCCTTTTGCACTATTCCTTCCTCAAATGAGACAAGACAGGATTAGATGAGCTCTGAATTATGAAATGCCTTGAGGATACTATACAATTACTTACAATATATGTTATAAATGTAATAAGAGAAGTACGAAAAAGCCATAGGAACTCAGAGGAGGAAGAGATCAGAAGTGATTTCCTAAAAGAGGTTACCTTTAAGCTAGTTGTTAAAAGGTGACAGGAATTTAGTAGCCAGAGCTAAGAGGGAACATTGTAGAAGGAACATTATAAGCATTGCAAAAAAGTGGGAGGTCAGAGGCTCAAGTCTTTTTGGTTACAGCTTTAAGTGTCATTTATAACTCAAAGTCAATACTTAAAAGTTCACGGCATGAACATACTGCCACACACAACAATATGAGTGACTCGCACACCAATTTTAAAGGTAAGAAGCCAGATACAAAAGGATACATACTGTAATAATCCTTTTATGTAAATTCAAGAACAGAAAAATAATAGCTGGGAGTGGAATTCAGAATAGTGGTTACCTTTGGGCTATCAGAGTGAATGACAGGGAGCATGAGAGAGGTCTTGGGGGTGCTTGCAATGCTCTACTTCTTGTTCTGGATGCTGGTTTCCCAGTGTCTGCTTTGTGAAAATGTATCAACTGATGACCTTATGATTTGTGCCTTTTCAAAAATGAATGTTATCCTTTAATAAAATGTTTATGTAAAAAAAGCCCCAATTTCTGATATGAAAAAAGTTTATATTGTGCATCTCTATATATTAATTCAGTAATTCCTCACAACGGCCTTATGGAAGACCAGTGATGTCGAGTTTTATGCAAAATTGGATTATATAAATTTGAAATTCCATGACATAAGATAATAATAACAAATTATTGCTGTATACACAAAGTTTGAAATAATTCAAATCCCCCTAAATTTAAAAAAATAAAATTTCACTTTTTTCAAAGCTGGTGCAGTCTGAGTGAATTTAAGATATATTTATGCTGGAGTTTCCACAAAGAAACACCATCTGAGTAAATAAAAATACCCTGTATTATTAGGATATAAATTCCACAAATGTAACAAATAACAGTAGATTAAACACAGCAGTGATGTTCTCTCACGTCACACAGTTTATGACTGATATAGCTGCCCTACAACGTCAGGCATCTCTGCATTTTCTATCTGTATCTAAGGTGGCTAAGATGGCTGCTAGGCTCCTACCATCATGTCTGTATTCCAACCAGTGAAGACACTATGATTGGTATACCACTGGCCAGAATCCTGTCACAAAAACCTATCAAGCTGCAAAGGAGGCTGGGAAATGTAATTTCTGGCTGTGTAGTACATTGGAAGCCATGCAGAAGTCTCTGCCGTAGCTGCCATTCTTTGTCAGACTGTCTCAACTCTGTGAGTTCAGAATTATGAAATGCCTCTAGGAACAAATCCTTTACATAAAATTCAGCTGCCCTGTAGCTAAGAATATCCCTATTTTACAGAAGATACAACTGAGACTCAGAGAAGTTAAATGACTTACTCCAGCACATTGTTAATTAAATGACAGAGTTAGGACTGAAATCCAGTGCTCCAAGCCCCTAAGTTTTGCTCTTATGCTACAGATGCCTCCCAAGGGAGTTTTTTTTTTTTTAAAGATTTTATTTATTTATTTGAGACAGAGAGAATGAGAGAGAGAGAGCACATGAGAGGGGGGAGGGTCAGAGGGAGAAGCAGGCTCCTCACTGAGTGGGGAGCCCGATGCGGAACTCGATCCAGGGACTCTAGGATCATGACCTGAGCCGAAGGCAGTCGCTTAACCAACTGAGCCACCCAGGCACCCCCAAGGGAGTTTTTCTTCTAGCTCCAAGACTGCTGCTAATCCTTAGTCTGAGACAAAGTGAAGCTCCTACTGTATCTATGTGAAATGACACTGAGAAAGGGGACAGAGTGATGGGGCTTTACCATGAGGACAGGAGTAGAGCTGGTGACCTGAGCTGTGTTTGGCTTGAAGGGTTCAAGAACTCAGGAAGCAAGAAAATGTAGTAAAAAGCACTGGGCCATGAAGCAGTGATGTGCCCTTTTAGTTCTGCCTCTATTAGGCAGATTGGTTGTGTGTCCTAGCTATTTTCCCTTCCTGATCTTTAGTATGCCATCCACTATATGGGGAGGAGGGCTGGGGCAGGATAGGTCATGCAGGGTTGTAGAATATGGCCATGCAGGTTTAAATTCACCAAACAGAAGATTCTGGAACAGAGTAGAGGGGTGTGACATAGCTCCAATCCTCACCCCTCCCTGCCCCTCAGAAATATCGAGAGTCTCAGAAATACTACAAAATCTGGAGAGAAGACAATCAAGCAGGCATCCTTATCTTTTTTTCTCTTTTGACAAGGGGACTTGGAAGAAAGAGGTGAAATTGGAAAGCAAATAATAATATGTCAATTCCTCCAGAGAGAAGTGATGTCTTCAGGATTCTATTGAAATGACCCAAAACCCCTGGGGCTAGAGGGAGGGAGGGAGGACTAAGTAGAGCAAACTCTGATATAGGATGTTCATCAAAATCTCAAGAGTGGGAGGAGAGCCTATGTATTTTAACAAAGACTGCATGTATCCTAAAACGGAGGCTTCCCTAACCCAAGCTCTCAGATAACAGAAAGGTGGAGAACACCCAGAATACCCAGTTCTCACGTGTTGCTGGGAAAGAAAACACACTGGTAGCAGACAACAGGGAAGGAGACGTTACAACAGAGCAAGCAGATTGTCGGGGCAGAGCTGCCCAAGAACGTACAAAGGGGAAAGAAATGATATGGCCACTATACTGATTTATTATATAAAGGCCGGTATTTCACCCAGAGCTAACAAAAGAGAGGGCGGGGAGAGGAAAAGACAACCATGGGCTGCAAAAGACAAAGCCTAACCCGGAAAAAAATATAACTCAAGGAACAGAAGGAATTTTCTCACAATTTCTTCACATTATAGCGCAGCTTGATAGGAACATAAATTACGTAAAACTAGAGCTCAGCCATGAGATGATAAAATAGCAGAATGAGATAAAAAGGGAGGTTGCAGACATAAGGAAACAAATTGAATACCAAAATACTTTATGGAACTAATAAATAAACTATAAATAGGAAGAACAGAACAGACACTGCTGAACACTGAAATATGGGCATGGAGAAAAGACTGTAAGCATAGAAAAGACAAAGGAAAAAGACAAAGGAAATTAATTAGAAGCTAATAGATATGCATAGTAGTTTGTTACAGGCTAAGCTGCTGTAACAAAGAAATCTGAAAATATAATGCCATAAATAGACCAGTTTATTTCTCATTCACAAAGCAGTCCACAGGTGAGAAGTCTAAAGTTGGCAGGACAGCTCTTCTCCATGATAGGGAGCATAACCGAGAGAAGGTTCCTTCTGTCTGGATGCTGTCTCATCTCATTCCTGTGGTTACAGACACTCTCATTCCAGTGGTTGAAGCTGACTCCTCTCTACACCCATGTTTCAGCCCATAGGAAGGATAAAGAGAGTCTAGGGCAGGCATTCTAAAGGGATGGCCCAGAGGTTACACTTATCACTGCTGCTTATGTCTTATTGGTCTGAATTTGGTCACGTGTCCACATTTAGCCACCAGAGACACTGGAAATGTAGTTTGGACTGGATAGCCCTATGCTCAGCTAAAAGCATTCTATTCTAAAATGAACCAGGAGAGAACGAATAGTTAGGTACCACAACATGAAATATAAAGATGAGCCAACATTTAATGACACTAGGTGTCTCTAAAACAGAGAACCCAGCAAGTGAAAGAGAAGCTGTATCCAACGATATAATGAAAGAAAATTTTCCAGAAGTGAAGAACAAATGAAATCTACAGGTGGAAAGAAAGCACTGAATCCCAGGAAAATTTGATTTAGAGTATTACAGCAAGGTATTTTCTAGCTAAACACCTGGACTTCAAAAACAAAGAATGTTTCAAACATCCAGGCAGAAAGAAAAATCACCGACAAAGGGTAAGGAATCAGGCTGGCATCAAATTTCACAACATTCATTGTAGAAGACAATGGGTCAGTGTCTTCAAAGTTTTGAGAAAAGAAAGGATGACCCCAGATATCATTTAAGTATAAATACCCATGAACACTTGTTGGAAAGGATTGCTTGATAACCAAAGGCAAGCAACTAAGAAATCAATCAAAATAGGAGAGCCTGGGTGATTCAGTTGGTTGAGCATCTGACTCTTCATTTCGGCTCAGGTCATGATCTCAGGGTCCTGAAATCGATCCCTGCATTGGGCTCTGTGCTCCACAGAGAGCTGGCTTGAGGATTCTCTCTCTGTCCTTTCCCTCTGTCCCTCCCCCTGTTCTCTCTCTCTCAAAAATAAATAAATAGATGAACCATAACAGACTCTTAACTATAGAAAACAAACTGAGGGTTGCTGGAGGGGAAGTGGGTGGGGGATGGGATAATTGGGTGATGGGCATGAAGGAGGGCACTTGATGTAATGAGCACTGGGTGTTCTATGCAATTGATGTCACTAATTTCTACCCCTGAAACTAATAATACACTATATGCTAATTGATTGTAAATAAAATTTTAAAAATAGATAAATAAATAAAAATCTTAAAAAAAATAAGTCAATCAAAACAAGAATTCAAGCATAGAGAAGCCATGACACTGGATCCATTTACATGTAGGATGACTACTAAACAATCCTAGTGATTACGGTTTCAAAACAGAATGCGGATATTATAAATCTGGACAATGTAAAAACAATAATATAATAAAAAATTGGGAGCTGAGGGAGAGGGGATGGGCGTAGCAAGAGAGTTCTAATGTTCTCATCTTTTGAAGATGGGGGTATATTATTCAAATTTACAACGTGATTTAAAAAAACCTAAATGTTTTTCATAATCACCTTTATTTAACTATAGGGCAGGAGTCTACAAACTAGTGCCTGAGGGCAGACCACCTGTTTTTGTACATAAAGTTTCATTAGAACATAGTGCCATCATTTGTTTACATATTGTCTATGCTACTTTCCAGCTCTAACAACAGACCAGAACAGCCTAAAGTATTTACTGTCTGGCCCTTTAAGAAAAACAAAAAACAAAAAACAAAAACTGCCAACCCTTGCAGAGGAATCTTTTTCAACTTGTAGGAATCTTGTGGTAAAGAAATATTGACTTGAGGTTTCATAATTTGTTAAGTTTAATTCAGTCTTTTCCCCTCCTATTAAATTCATGTCAAAAATTAAGTTTAATAATGTAATATAAATCTTATTTTTGTAAAATGATATATTAATCATTCCAAAGATGTCAGGGATAATGGATCACCTAATGATATTTGGCATGGTTTCTTAAACCTTCATCTTTTTGTTTTTCTGCATTAATTGGAATCTTTATAATGAGCATATATCATTTTTTTTAAAGATTTTATTCATTTTTTACCAGAATCATAAAATAGGATGGTTTTACTATTTGAAAACACTAGAAGCAAAGATACCAAGATATTAACAATAATTAATTCTGGCTGGCAGGAATGTGATTGCTGTTTTCTTTTTTAAGCTTTTCTATATTTTTAAATTTTGAAAAAAACAATTAAGCTGTTATAGAAGGTTTAGGCATAAAGCGATAGAGTTTTGGAAATAGTCATGACACACCAGATATAAAGAACACTGTTCTATTTCTATGATAGTCCATATCACTTATACAAACTACACAGCATGGTTCCAGACTAAAATATAAAGCATGACATAAAGGAGAAGCCAGAAGCAGATGATACTCACTTCTGTTAGGCAACTGGCACTGGTTTCTTTCATTTTTGTTAACCTACCGTTTAGTTTTGTCCCCTGCCCCACCCTCCGGGTACACACACACCATACTCCAGCCACACCGAGAGCCTCACCTTCCCTGAAATCTTCATCCATCGGTATGCTGTTATGCTTTGTCGCCACCATTCTTTCTCTCTATAATTGCATCCTCTTCTCCACGTGATACATGATTCAATGCTTCCTTTAAGACACAATTTAAATATCACTTACTGCAGTCCATCCCAACCTTGGCTGTACATCAGAATCACCCGGGGAGCATTATAAAAATACTGAGGACCAGGCTCCAGCCCAGCTAGTCGGATTTATTTGCCCAGAGTTGGGGCCCAGGCAGCAGTATTTTTAAAAAGCTCCCTGAGAGATGCTAACACACAGCTCGGGTGCAGTCACTCTGAAGCCCTCTGCGACACCAGCACAGAGTCAATGACTCCCTCTTCTGCACTCCCATTGCCCCGAGCGTGTCCATTCCTCATGAAACTTAACGCCCATCGTATTAAAGTTAGTGTTATATGCTAAGTGCTCAGTAAGTGCTCAAGGTTGTTCCATGCCTTCTCCCTCCAAGCAAGCAAATGCAGAGGTGGTTGTCTTACCACGGGAGCAGGACGGCAGACTGGGTTCATGTTGCACACCCAGTGACACGGCATGTGGGATTTATTTCTGTAATCTCGAGAGGGTGTGAACCCCCAAGTGTAACCCTCTTCTCCACGCCCCTGCACACACACGCACGCACGCGTACGCTGGGTCTGGCTTTTACATTGTTGAGATAGATGCAACTGAAACAATTAAAGAAACCAGCTGGCTGCCTGACAGGATCCCAATATCATCCGCCTTCCACCCTCTCCTTTGTGTCACACTTGGCATTGTGTTTTATGTCAGATCCTGCTACTTTGGCTTTCAAGAGCAGGTTGGCAGGTGTACTTTGTCAAAGGCTTTCAGAAAATCCAGATAAATGATGCTCTGTGCCCTGAAACTGCCAAACCTGTACTTTACATCTTCGCAATGCTGGGCAATTTTATTTAAGTGGAATCTTTCTCTCTTCCTCCGATTTACCTTTGCCTCCCTGACCCTGATATCAATCAGACAAGTGGAGACCCTTCCCTTTTTGCTACTGAAAATCAGCTATGCACATGCCAGGCCTGCAGTACAGTACCTTGGGTGATCAGGAGATCCTGGAGGCCACCCGGGTCTGGGGGTGAGATGAGGTGAAGTGAGGTGAGGTGAGGTGAGGCGAGAAGAGCTGAGGATGAGAAAGAGACCACGGTGGATCGGCAAGATGGAATTTCCATAATAACACGACATGCACGTGAACTCCTAGCTGTCATTAAGGCAAGGCCCAGGGAGGGGCGCCTGGGTGGCTCAGTCAGTTAAGCGTCTGCTTTTGCCTCAGGTCATGATCCCAGGGTCCTGGGATCAAGCCCCATGTTGGGCTCCCTGCTCAGCAGGGAGTCTGCTTCCCCCTCGCCTTTTGCCCCTCCCCCTGCTTGTACTCTCTCTTTTTCTCTCAAGTAAATAAATAAATATTTTTTTAAAAAAGGCAAGGCCCATGGCACTCCCCTTTCCTCTTCCAACTCACCTGGAAGGCAGGAGATTTCGCTGTCTACTCTTTCCTTTTAAAAAACCCTACTTATAGTTATTTTAAACTGTCCTCACCAAATGTTTGGTGTTCACAGGATGGTAGCTGTTTACAATTTCCCTTAAGCCCCACATCCTTTGTTCACACAGACATTTTTTAGCCAATAGATACTTATTTGGGGAAGTGATTTTTCTCCCCCCCTCAACTCTTGATGAATTTCCCTTTCCATTCCCAAGAACTTGAGGAGCAATAAGGTATGGTACAACGGAGTCCAATGGCAAATTTCACTAATGTAAAATCAGATTAATCTTAAAATTGAATAATCTGTGTATTTCTAGTATACTGTGTGACCTGAAACAAATCTACTAGCCTTTCAGTCTTGGTTCTTTATTAGTTAAAGAGCAAATTGTTACCTAGTTCCTTTAGAAGTTATGCAGATTAATTAATGTTTGGAAAATGATTTGAAAATTTAAATCAGTATATAAATACCAAACAGCTACATCTTCCCTGCTGGGAGGGCCCAGGTAATTCATAACCTCTTCTAATAAAGGTAAAAATAGTGTACTTGAGCTATACAATTAAATGTGATTTATATGCAATACATATTAGTCTTTAAAAGCTAGAAACCATTTAATAGAAACAATTCATATTTCATAACTATAATAAAAGCATTTAATGACTTTAGAAAAGGTAATCATCTACTGTAACTGATCTAGATATCAGGTCTTTAACTCTATCTGAGATTTTCAAGAGTCCACTCAAAGTTCATTTTTAACCTATTAATGTTGACTGATACATTTACCTTTTTTTAACCTTTTGTTTGTTTGTTTTGTTTTAGAGGGAGGGGGAGAATCTTAAGTGGGGCTCCATCTCACAACCCTGAGATCATGACCTAAGCTGAAATCAATAGTCGGACACTTAACCAACTGAGCCACCTAGATGCCCTTGATACATCTATCTTGAAATTCTCCCAGTTCGCTTGTTTTTGTTTTTTTTTTTTTACTCTCACAACTCTAATATGTATTTCCTGGGAAATTCGCCTGTACAAAACTTTGCTGTATTCAAAACCTCTTCTGTCAAGATTTAGCACTTTTATATCGTAGTCATTAAAATTGAACAAAATCTTAATAGTTCCTTTATTAACTACTACAGTGACTTTGCATAGTGGAAATCACAACATGTTAATTGGATTTAATTAACTATTTTAAATTACACAAACTGACAGTAGACAATAGCACAGGGTACTCAGGAGCAATAAAACTGGAGCTGCTATCACTACTTTATTAAAACTTAATGAAACTATTCATAATCTTATTTATTGTTTACAAGAAGAAAACTGTGTTCATTTTGAAAGCAAAACTCTCTGCTGAAAACAAATTTTTGATTGTCTAGGTGAAGGTTCAGAAGTTAATAAAAGGGTCTACCATATCCAACCTCACAGTTCTACCAGCCTCTCATCGCACGGATCCCTACTTCACGCCCATACCTGTCCTACAAGCAGATGCCAGGAAAGGTTAGTGATTCAACGACCATTTTATGTGCTTAGGAATCTACGGGAAAGAGCATTGAGGTGGGCTAGGGGGCCTGAGTTTGAATTCGGGCTCAGCCACTTATTCTCCTAGGTAACCTCAGACAAGTCGGGGTCTTCACTCTGGCATGAGTTTGCTCCTCTGTAAATCAGAAGGTTGGACTAGACAATAACTAAAGTCCCTTCCACCTCTAAAACCCATCATCTTACAGATTTAATATTGATTGAGATGTTGGTGTTATTACGTGTTAAAATTATTATTGTGTTTATGTGGTATTATTAGAATTTTTCAAGTTTCTGAGCAGATAGTTTCTGATGCTATTCTGGTAGCATTTAAAAAATTTATTTCAATATACTATTATACAAAAATATGAAGCCAGAATTAATGTAAATGGCATTTAAACCATGCGTGTCTCAGTCTAAATTCTAGTGTTCGTGAAACCAGTGGATTTCTAGTTTTTAAACAAAAGGTCATATCATCTTCATCTCAGTATCCCTAGTATCCAGAACCATGTTGGTTGAATGAATAAGTAAATGAATGACTAAGGACTGAGTGTTTCTCTCTGCTATTTAATTTAATTGGCTGAAGTGTTGAAAAATGCCTAAGTGGATCCCCTTTTGTATCTCAAATATAACCAAGTGACATGGTCTTTAATTATTCCCATCTTACTTTCTATCTGTTGTCTGGAATAGTTTGGACCTAAAGTGTTCCCAAAGGTTCTCTTGGTCCTTGGAGATATAAAGTTCTCCATCTTGTCTGCTGTCCACTGACCTACTGGAGGAAGAACAGCAGAACTCAGGAGAACCCAGCATCATTATATGTCCCTTAATGTGTGAAGCTCACAACTGTAACTATTACTTTTCTAGTTATAAACCATTGTTGTTCGGAGATCTTTGTGACATATGATTTTACTTAGTTTACATATTTACTCCCTGGGAATACGGAATGACTCCAGCAGAGTTCTTGCTTAAGTACCATCTTCTATTCTTCCTGGATCAAATTAAGATGAATGAAATAGTGAATGAATGAATGAATCAATCAATCAGTGTCCACTTTAGCAATAGACATAATGAAAAAAATTGCTGCAAAACAAAGGTGAATCTAGAACCATGGCAACTTGACCCAGGAAAAAAATCACATTTTCATCCCTCAGTGATCCACCAGAGAACACATGGCCTGCCATAATATTTGTAATTAATCAGCCAATTAGTCAACATACTGTGCAAGGTAATAGAAACGTCAGGAAAGCTCAAGCCACAGAAATGTGGACACAGTGTCTAGATTTTTACATGTTCCTGATGCCCTTAATGTCATCTCAGGTTCACACAAGTCCAGCCAGAGGTGAAGGATTAACAACACCCAGAAGAGAGAGTTGTTTTGGAAAATGTAGGATGAACTTCCTGACTTTTTCTCGAATTATCTTGTTACATTCAAAAAAGAAAGCAAGCTTTTTTCTTTTTCTTTTCTTTTCTTTTCTTCTTAATGGTTAAGAATATATGTCTCACAGTACACAAACCAAACTTTCAGGCTGTGTGTGACCTCTGGCCAGTTGCTCTCTGGTCTTGATTGATTAATCAACTCCAGACTCTACAAACAAGGCAGGCCTGACCTGGACCTTCCCTCCATTCTCTGTTAACTGCTTTCTCTACCCTCCAGCACATGCCCTTCCCCTGCTCCTCTCCAGGCCAAGCACATTTTCATATGGACCTTCACAAGTGCCTCTATCTCTGCCTGGAAGCCCGGAAAAATCACTTCCTTAAGCATCTGTCTTTTCCTTCATAGATGATCACGATTTGTGACTCAATTATTGTGACTTTATTTAACATCTTCAACCCTCCTAGAGGCTCCGTGAGTTCTCTCTGGCTCATCACTGCATCCCTAGCCTCCAGAATAGCTCCTGCCATGTAATAGGCACTTAACAAATATCCATTGAATGAATGAACGTCTATTCCCTAATCCATTCCACTGGAAAGTAAGAGTGTTATGAAAGTTTAATGAGACAATGGTGTTAAGGGATAATTTCCCAAGACAGGTAAAATCATGGATCTCATACAAATTTAAAATGAATGCATGTCAAATATTTTATTTATTTAATGCGTTGATTAAAAAAGAGATCTGTAGGGGTCCCTGGGTGGCTCAGTTGGTTTAGTGCCCAACTCTTGGTTTTGGCTCAGGTCATGATCTCTTGGGTCTTGAAATCAAGACTTGGGTCAGGCTCCACGCTCAACGGGGAGTCTGCTTAAAGACTCTTTCCCTCTGCCCCTCCCCCCACTTGTGCTCACTCTCTCTCTCAAATAAATAAATCTTTAAAAAAAAAGAGAGAGAGAGAGAGATCTGTAGAATGTCACAACTGGTTTAAAAGAGACTCCAAAGGACACATATTTATAGCTCAGGAATATTAAAATAAATTTGCAATTAGATGCAAAATTGACCTTTCTGTGGGAAGGAAGAGTGTCCCTTCACCAGGCAGAATTTATTTTCAAGTCTATAGATAAGAATTACTTGCATTAGTATCAGTTTTTTTGTTTTTTTGTTTTGTTTTGTTTTGTTTTTTACAAATTAACCTTAATCTCTACAGAGTTGTGAAATAACTCTGTCAAAAACTAGGTCCAGATAATCCCTGAAGGCTTCAGCATTCCATTCAAAAGGTATCCAGTAATCTCTTTTGCTTTTTCCAAAACTTAAACAAAAATATTCTTACAGTCTTCCACCATTTTGATTAAAAAGATTTCCAAAAAAGAAAAAAAGTCAAAAAATAAGGCTAATCTCATTAGGTTTGTCCTGATTATTTACACAGGTGCAGCAAGATCTTAAGTTTGCTCTGCTGGAAATTTTCATAAGGAATCTCAGATTGAACTTTTAAAATCTTCTATTATTTGCTATCTTTTTTTTTTTTTAAAGATTTATTTATTTATTTGAGAGAGCGAGAATGAGAGAGAGTATATGAGAGGGGGGAGGGTCAGAGGGAGAAGCAGGCTCCTCGCTGGGAGCCCAATGCGGGACTCGATCCCGGGACTCCAGGATCATGACCTGAGCCGAAGGCAGTTGCTTAACCAACTGACCCACCCAGGCGCCCTATTATTTGCTATCTTAAGGCTAGGAAATCAAGCCCAAGAAACTCTGCCCACCACATTTCAACTACGGGACCTATAAATTTGGGTAATTTCCTCTTTTCTAGAGGTGCTCCAAATATCCTAAGGTTCTTGGGCCTGGACATGACCTTCCTACCACCTGCAAGAATGGAAACCCTATAAGCCATGTACCAGGCCAGGTTTTCTGGAAGACTTTGTAAGCATTGGCTCCATAAAGTCAACCTTAGTTCTTTAAAAGTGACTTGTCATTCGTGATTAATAAGTATCACTCTTAAATATGAAATTCCAGACAAAGTCTTTGTTGTGTAAGTGATTTTTCCAATTATATCTTAGTAAAAGGAGAACAGATTTTTATTGAAACTATCCAAGTAACTATATTGCCATGAAAAGTAAAGAGACTCAATGAGAGTTTCTCAATTTGGGAGATGAGGGGGAGCACATTTAAAGGATTAGAAGTTTGATTTCCTTATTTCCTAGAAATCTTAAGAATATTCAATTTACATAAGCACTTATTTCTCTCTAAGTCCATCTGAACAGAGCTCCTTTAATTTGAGACTTTACAGTCTAATTTATTAATACCATCTGGAGACAGGAAAACATTCTACATTCACAATGAGAGATAAAGGCCTTTCTGAATTACAGATACATAAAAATACAGATACAAACAGAGCTTATAGCTTCAACTCTACAATTTCAGCTACAGATGAAAAATAAACACAGAAACACACCTACTGGTCCAGATACCACCTTCTTTGCGGGCATGACATTCCTAGTTGATTTGAGCTCAAAATACACAAGTGGACAAGCAAAAGACTAACAAACTATATTCTCTATTGTCCCCTCACTCAACAGGGAATTAGATCTCTATAAGACATTAATCCATTTATGGAGATCACCAAATTCCCAGTCACTGTAGCTACCAATAAGGAATAACTTAGCCATACATGAACCAAAAAGAAAAACAAAACAAAAAATTAATAGGGAGTAATACTAAAATCAGAAAAACAGACAATAAAGTTCTATTGCCACTTTGAATTCGCCTGGGGGTGCTAAGAAAATATATGCCTGGAATATGTTCCTTGTGCGGTGCATCGTTTCTGACAATTTCAGGTGAATCTTCTGCTCATCTTGGTGAGATCTCCAAGATTATTAAAGGCCAGATATATTTTAAAGCAAAACCATGACTCTTATACAACTATAAAATGGAGACATCAAAGATTTTATTGAACTCATTGATTAAATGAGGGAATCAGTAGGATGTTACAATTGGTTCCTAGGAGAATCCAAACAAATCAAGAATAGTGAAATAAACTTGCAAATGGACACACGACTGGCTTTTTGGGGGTGACGGAAGCATCATCCCTCTGTGTGACAGAGTTTATTTGCATGCGTATAAAATAAGAAATATTTGCACTGCTTTCAGTTTTCTATATATTAACCTTAATCTCTAGAGAATTGTAAAATAGACTCATCAAAAACAAAGGCGATTATAGGGTCAGATAACTTCCAGAGGTTCCAGCATTTCAATGAAAAGATACCCAGCCTCTTTTGCTTATCCCAAAGTCTTAACTTTTTCCTTCCAATGGTAAACGTACACACATGTGTTATCTAAAATTAAGTCAATTGCTCCAACCAGTACTAAAGCAAAGGTTAAAATCATGCTTACATTCTTTGGGATTCTCTCTGAGTGCAGTAATGAAAATATACTGAATTAGAAGGAGCTCTGTTTTTCATATCTGCAAGTCAGGCAGAGTTCTTGGAAATGGGATTTGATATTTAAGGGTGGAAAATAGTTGTGAGGACACGGAATTACTCTTAATATTTTAAGGTAGTTAAATCTAGTGTTAGAAAAGTTAAATCCTGAAGTCCTAATTTCAAATGGGGCTTAAAGAGTTGTACTCTGGATGAGCAGTTCTTAAATTTAAAAGTATAAAAGATTGACCTGGAGGGTTTACTAAAAAATGTAGATTACTGTTATGTCCTAGAAGCTTCAATAATACAGATTCCCAGACCCTGACCTCAGAAGTTTGGACAGGCCCAAGAGAGGGCCCAGAAGTCTTCATTTTTAATAAGAAATTCTCCCCCCGAAATGATTCTGCAGTAAGCAAACTGAAGATTTCTCTTTGGAATCATTGTTTTACAAGTCAAGTCTTCTCCAGCTCCCCAATCCCTCAGTGATCCTTTCTCTGAATTCGTGTAACACTAGACTTTAGCATCCTTAATAACAACATAACATCGTCATCGAGGGCCTCAGGCAAACAGAAACCATATTTGTTCCCCTTAGAATCTGTGTCAACTTCTTCAACTTGGTTCAACTCGGTACATAGCTTGCAGATGAGGATTTCCTTGAGACCCAGAGTTCCTTACTTTCCTTCCTATTACATGAGAGCAACAAGAAGCTGAAGCCCTATCACAAGTTCATTTCACATCCTCCCTGAGTTTCTGGGTTTCTGGCTTCAACACACTAGATCCACCTTAATGAAAGCATTGCCCTGACAGAAGGCTTTGCTCAATTATTCATTGATTCATTTATTTGTTTATTTAACGGTCTCTTGTCCTTCAAAAGCCCTGGTACCAGGGACACCTGGGTGGCTCAGTCTTTAAGTGTCTGTCTTTGGCTCAGGTCATGATCCCAGGGTCCTGGGATCAAGCCCCGCATCGGGCTCCCTGCTCAGCGGGAAGCCTGCTTCTCCCTCTGCCACTCCCCCTGCTTGTGTTCCCTCTCTCTCTGTGTCTCTCTCTGTCAAATAAATAAATAAAATCTTAAAAAAAAAAAAAAGCCCTGGTACCAGCCATGCTGACATAGTATGAGTTCTAGGGATTGTAAATTAGGTTCGTTAATACTATCCATGTTGCCCAGTTACACTAAATTCATCTATTTGAGCAATCACATCTTCTGGTGACGTGAGAAATGTCTAAAAATAACTTTCTTTTGTTGTTGTTGTTTTGTTTTGTTTTGTTTTTAGAGAGAGAGATTGAGAGCGGAATGTGAAGGGCAGAGGGAGAGGTAGAGAGAGAATCTTAAGCAGGTTTCACGCCCAGCACAGAGCCCAATACCGGGCTCAATCTCACGACCCTGAGATCATGACGCGAGCCAAAATCAAGAGTCAGCTGCTTAACCAACTGAGCCACCCAGGCACCCCTAAAAATAACTTTCTTTTATAAAATATGACTCATTGTAACAACAGGAGAATAGATACAAGCACATAGATTTTTTTTTCTTTCAGAACAAAACCTCTCCTTAGTATGAAGACTGTGTACTTGATTTCTCTGAATTTTAAAAAGAATAACAATATTATCGATCGTTGAAAATGTTAAGTATAAAGAAGTTTTAGTTTGCACTGAAATTATATTTCTACCTTAAAATGAAATTATCTTTTTTTTTTAAGATTTTATTTATTTATTTGTCAGGGGAGAGAGAGAGAACACGAGCTGGGGGGGGCGCGGCAGGCAGAGAGAAGCAGGCTCCCCGCTGAGCAAGGAGCCTGATTTGGGGCTTGATCCCAGGACCCTGGGATCATGACCTGAGCTGAAGGCAGATGCTTAACTGGCTGAGCCACGCAGGCACCACGAAATTATCTTTTTTTTTTAAAGATTTTATTTATTTATTTGACAGAGAGGGAGAGATAGCGAGAGCAGGAACACAAGCAGGGGGAGTGGGAGAGGTAGAAGCAGGTTTCCCGTGGAGCAGGGAGCCCGATGCTGGGCTCGATCCCAGGACGCTGGGATTATGACCTGAGCCTAAGGCAGACGCTTAACAATTGAGCCACCCAGGCGCCCCACTCCGAAATTACCTTAATACAAGTTTATTTCATAAAACCGCTATGGGAAATGCCATTTTATCTTGGGTTAGAATATTAGGCTTAAACGAACGTGTACTATAATGGTTTCTTCATGCAAAGGATTAAGGCACTAGATGTGCTCTCACAAATAAGAAGACTATTCGTCTAGATCTCAGACTTTATAGAAATGCTTGGAGTTAAAATCATATTCTAACCTTCCTTCCCAGGGATTTTAAGTATGATTGAACGAGGACTGATTCCACCAACAGCAAAGATTACCTTTCAGAACCCACCCATTATACCGAGAGCAGCTCCTCTGCATAATTTTGATGAAGCACGTAAGATCCCAGCTGCCGGTAAGACAGCCCTGCCTGCATGCTTAGCTGGGGATACTCAGGAATTACTTCCCACCTAAATCTAGTCTTCCAGTATCCAACGTTTATCTTCAATGATAGGACAAGATGAAAGCTGTAACGGTTCTAAGTTTCACTTGACTGAATAAAGTAACTTTAGTCTCTTTCTTGAATACCTACGCACAGCCTGTTGTGTCAGAAGGTTGGTATTTTCAAGGGGCTTGCAGCTTGGTTGGGAAAACAAGACAGATAGAACAAAGATAAATAACAATACAAAGAAGCATAGAATAAAAACCCAATAGATGTTAAAGTCTAGTGCTACAGGTGTTCAAAGGAACAGTTGTGGAGGGGCGATGTAAGAGACTTCAAAGAAGAACCTGGATGAAATAGGGTGTTCAAGAAAAGTGTCAACCTGTGATTCTACGAACTACTTGCAGAAGCCCAGGCAAGCCATTTACTTTCTCTGGGCTCCAGCTTCCCCAGTTATAAAATGAAGGGCTTTGGGCTAAATGAACTCATCTGTTCAACAAATATTTGTTGAATGCTTGCTGTATCAAAGGTAGCTTTTAAGGGCTGGGGATCGAACAGAGAATAAGTCAGACAACATTTCTGCCCCCATGGTGCTTACATTCCAGTGGCAGAAACAGATAATAAGCAGGTGAGTAAATGAGAATTTGAGCTAGTGGTCAGTGCTAGAGATTAAACAGTATGAATGAGAGAATGGTAAGGAGGTGGTCACTTTGCTTCTAAGGGAAGGGTCAGGGAATACCTCTCAGAAGATGTATGAGGCTTGAGTTGAGGTACAAAGGATCAGAAGAAGCCAGTCAGGTAAAGATCTAGGAAAAAGCATTCCAGATATAGGCCAGCACAGATACAAGGGCCTAAGGACTAAGGAGGGAATGAGCAAGGCTGGTGTGGCTAGAGAGCCAAAAGCCAGGGAGAGAAGGGAGGAGATGAGGCTGGAAAATAGAGAGGAATGACATGACATAACCTGGAGCGGAGACTATGAGTTGTCCTCAATATTCATTCTTCCCTATTTCCACAGTAATGGAGTCGTGCGTGGGCACATGTCAGCTTAGCTAAAGACAGTATTTCCCAGGCTTCCTTTCAGCTAGGTGTGCCCTGTGACCAGGTTCTGGACAAAGAGGATGGAAGCGGAAGTAGGAAGGGAAACTTCTGGGCTGAGCCCATAAGAGGAAAGGAGCATGGTCTCCCCCTTTCCTTTCCCCTCTGGCTAGCTGGAGGCAGATGTGATAGGCAAGCACGTGAGAGCCATAGGGGGAACTCTGTGTTCCATCTCCGAGTCTGGCAGAGCTGCCCTACCAACCTGGGACTGTCTTCCTTCCAACTCTTGTGTGAGAGAGAATAAACTCTTAATTTGTTTAAACCACTCTATGTATTTTAGGATCTTTCTCTGTAAACATCTTTCACTACAGCAGAACTAGCATGGCAGCCTTTCAAACCATGATGAAGAGTTGGATTTAACTAAGTACAACAAGAGCCCACTAAAAGGTTTAAACAAGAGGATGAAGTGATCTGATTTATATTTTAATAAGACCATTCTGACTGCTTTACAGCTAATGAATCATAGGGAAGCATGAGTGGAAACAAGAAGGTTAGTTAAAGGCTATGTCTATAAACCATATGAGAAATGACAGTGGATTTGAGGAGGTGTCAGAGGATATGAAGAGAAGTGAAAAAATTCAGGTAGAATTTTGGAGGTAGAGCCATGATGGCTGGCTGATGGATAGGAGGGAAACAGAGACATTATGGATAAATATGTATAAATGTATGAATGAATTATGTATGAATGTGCCCCAATTTTGTATCCATTCTACTGTTGATGGGAATTTCATGGTTTATAGTATAGGGCCATTAGGAATACTACTACTATGAACATTCTCATACATGTCTTTTAATGCATATACATATGCATTTCTGCTGGATACATATCAAAAAGTAGAATTGCTTTGTCATAGGGTATACATATGCTCAGATTTAGTAGATCTTGCCAAACGATTTTCCAAGGTGGTTAATTCTGATTTATTTTCCTACTAGCAGTACATGTGAGTTCCAGATAATATATATCTTTGTCAACACTTGATTTCAGTTTCATGTCTTTTTTCTTAAAATTTTTTTATTGTTACATTAATCCCCATACATTACATCATTAGTTTTAGATATAGTGTTCCATGATTCATTGTTTGTGCATAACACCCAGTGCTCCATGCAGAACGTGCCCTCCTCAATACCCATCACCAGGCTAACCCATCCTCCCACTCCCCTCCCCTCTAGAACCCTCAGTTTGTTTTTCAGAGTCCATCGTCTCTCATGGTTCGTCTACGCCTCCGATTTCCCCCCCTTCATTCTTCCCCTCCTGCTACATTCTTCTTTTTTTTTTTCTTTCTTAACATATATTGCATTATTTGTTTCAGAGGTACAGATCTGAGATTCAACAGTCTTGCACAATTCACAGTGTTTACCAGAGCACATACCCTCCCCACTGTCCATCACCCAGTCACCCCATCCCTCCCACCCCACTGGAGGGTATTATGCTGAGCGAAATAAGTCAAACAGAGAAAGACATGTATCATATGACCTCACTGATATGAGGAATTCTTAATCTCAGTTTCATGTCTTTTAAAAATTTTGGCCCTCCTGATGAGTTTGTTGTGGTATCTCTTTGTGGGTTTAATCTTCACTTCCCTGATGACCAATAAAGTTGAGCAGGTTTTGGTAGGTGTATTCATCCTTTGAGTATCTTCTTTTAAAATGTGATTTAAGACTTTAACCTATTTTTTGAAAAATGGGTTTTCTTTCTTTTTCTGGGTTATTTATAGGAATTATCTATACATTCTGGATTCTAATCTTTTATCAGTTATATGTATTGCAAATAATTTTTCCTACTCTGTTTTGGCATTTCATTCTCCTACTGGTGTCCTTTTTTAATGGAACTTTTGATTTTGAGATCATTGTAGATTCACATAGAGTTGCAAGAAATAATACAGAGAGATCCCTTGCACTTTTAACTCAGTTTTCCTCAATAATAATGTATGGCAAAACTCTAGTGCAATATCACAACTGGGATATCGACACAGCCAACATACAGGATATTTTTCTCACCAGGAGGATATCTCGTGTTGTCCTTTTATAGCCACACGCACTCCTCTCCCACCCACACCCCTTCAACAATCCCTGCCAACAACAGTTTGGTCTCCATTTCTATAATTTGATCATTTTAAATATGTTAAATAAATGGACGCATGCATCGTGTAACCTTTTGGAATTGGTTTTTGTTGCTCAGCATAATTCTTGGAAGATTCATCCAGATTGTTGTTTATATCAATAGTTTGTTCCTTGTTATCGCTGACTAGTACTTCATAATATGAATGTAGCACAGATGTTAAACCATTCACCTATTGAAGGATATGTGGTTTGTTTCCAGCTTGGGGCTATTATGAATTAAGCTGAAAGTGCACTGGATTAACTGACTCATATGCCAATAACAGAGTATAGAAAGGGGAAAAATAGAAAATTTACAGTTCAGAAACCTGGCAAACCCTACCTTAACCAAATGACCATGGTTAATATCACCAGGGATGCCATGTCGATAGCCTATGTCCTCTGATATGATGTGATATGGAGGGGACTTCACCTCTGTGGTATTCTGCCTAAAACCCCATAACCCCAGTCTAACTATGAG
Organism: Phoca vitulina; assembly: GCF_004348235.1. Lineage (NCBI taxonomy): Eukaryota > Metazoa > Chordata > Mammalia > Carnivora > Phocidae > Phoca > Phoca vitulina. Next base: position 32,913,424 of record NW_022589723.1, read on the forward strand.
AAAGACATCAGATAAACCCCAACTGATGAAATTCTACAAAATACTAATACTCCTCAAAACTATTAAGGTCATGAAAAATAAGGAAAGACTGAGAAACTGTCACAGACCAGAGGAGACTAAGAAGACATGATAACCTAATACACTATGATATCCCGATCAGATCTTGGAAGAGTAAAAGGACAGTATAAAAACTAGTGATATCTGAATGAACACTGGAATTTAGTTAATAGTGATATACCAATGATGGTTTCTTAGTTTTGACAAATGTACCATGGAATGAAAGTTGTTAACATTAGGGGAAATTAAATGAGGGTATACAGCAATTTTCTGTAAATCTAAAAGTAGTCCAAATTTTTTTTTTTTAAGTCAAAAATAAATGATAGGAAAAGGCATCAATTTAGTGTAAATTTAAAATTAATAAAAAGGAGACAGATGGGGAAAAAAATACACCATGCAAAAAATAATCCAAAAAATCTAGATTGCCTGTATTAATACCAGACAAACAAGACACAATGACAAGTATAAAGAAGGATATCAATGATAAAAGGGCCAGTTCAGCAAAAAAGACATAACAATCCTGTGTATGTACCTAAGAGCAGAGATTCAAAATACTTGAAGCAAAAATCAATAACAATATAGATGACTTGAACATTATCAAACTATTTTAACATATCTAAGGAATTAAAACAAAGAGCAGAATGCTCATTCATTTCAAATGCATATGGAACTTTCAACAAAATAGACAATATTCTGGACCATAAAAAAATCTTAACAAATTTAAAAGAACTGAAATTATACAAAATAGTTCTCTGACCATAACATAGTTAAATGAGAAATGACTTAGAGAAAACTATCTGGAAAATTTCCCAAATACTTGCAAATTAAAGAACATACTTTTAAGTAACCCAATGGTCAAAGAGGAAATCACAAGGTTATTCAAAAATCTTTTGAATTGAATGAAAATAACAACACAATATATCAAAATTTATAGAATGCAGCTGAAGTAGTATTTATATAAAAATTATAGCATTAGATGTTTATATTAGAAAATAAGATAGATCTGAAATTATCTAAGTCCCAACTTTAAGAAACTAGAAAAAGAAAAGCAGAAAGAAGGAAATAATAGAAATGAAAGTAAAGGGCAATGAAATTGAAAATAGATAAAAATAGTATTATTTTATCTATTTTATTTTATATTTATTTTATCTTATACTTATTTTTTATTTAGTATTAAATATAGCAATAATGCTATAAAATGGTATTACTTTATCTATTTTATTTTATATTTATTATGTTTTATTTAGTATTATTTTATCTATTTTATCTAAGTAGTATTTATATAGAAAATCATAGCATTAGATGTTTATATTAGAAAGCAAGATAGATCTGAAATTAATTATCTAAGCCCCAAATTTAAGAAACTAGAAAAAGAAAAGCAGAAAGAAGGAAATAATAGAAATGCAAGTAAAAAGAACTGAAATTAAAAATAGATAAAAATAGAGAAACTTATTGAAATCAAAATCTGTTTCTTGGAGAATATCAACAAAATTCGTAAACCTCTAGCCTAACAAAGGACTACCAAAGATAAAAAGAGATAAGGCACAAACTACCAATACCACAACTGAAAGAGGAGACATCATTACAAATCCTATAGACATTTAAAGGATGATATGAGAACATTGTAAATAGCCTTATGACCATAAATTGGACAACTTAGACTCATGGACTAACTCTTTGAAAGACAGATACTACCAAAGCTCACTCAAGAAGAAACAGATGACCTAACTAGTCCTTATCTATTAAGGAAATTTAATTTGTACTCAAAACTTTCTCAGAAAGAAAACACTAGTTCCAGATGGCATCCCTGGTGAGTTCTACCAAACAATTAAGAAAGAAATATTACAAATTCTACACAAATTCTTCTAGAAAATAGAATAAGAGAAAACAGTCTTCAGACCATTTCATAAAGCCAGCATTACCCTGATATCACAACCAGACAAAGACATTAGAAGACAAGAAAACCATAATCTGTTATTCTACATGAAAAGAGATGTAAAAATCCTTCACAAAATATTAGCAAACTGAATCCCACAATATAAAAAAAGAATAATATATCATGACAATGTAGGGTTTATCCTAAGAATGCAAGACTGTTTCAACATTTAAAAAATCAATCAGTGTAAATCATCATATTCAAGAGACTAAACAAGAAGAGCCATATGACCATCTCCATCTCAATACATAAAAATAAAATAAAATGCAACAGCCATGAAACAATAATACATTTTTTAAAAAAAAACTAAGGAAACTAAAAATAAAAGGGAATTTTCTCAGCCTCATATAGGGCATCTACGGCTAAAATCATACTTAATAGTGAAAGACCAACTGCTTTCTCTATAAGATCAGGAAAAAGGCAAGGATGTCCACTCTTACCACAGCTATTCAACATTGTATGGAAGGTCCTAGCCAATACAATGAGGTAAAAAAAGAATAGAAAATAAAGAAATTAAACTGTCTCTCTTTATAAACAGAATGATTACTACATAGAAAATTTGAAAGATCTACCCAAAAAGATAATAGAATAAAGTTCAGCCTGGTTTCAGGATACCAGATTAATATATAAAAATTAAGGGGCACTGGGTGGCTCAGTTGATTAAGCGACTGCCTTTGGTTCAGGTCCATGATCCCAGGGTCCTGGGATCGAGCCCCGCATCAGGCTCCCTGCTCGGCGGGAAGCCTGCTTCTCCCTCTCCCACTCCCCCTGATTGTGTTCCCTCTCTTGCTGTCTCGCTCTCTTTCTGTCAATTAAATAAATAAATAAAATCTTTAAAAATATATATATATAAATTAATTGAATTTCTATATACTAGAAATTAATAATTGGAAATTGAATTTTTAAAAACAATACCAGCATGCCTGGCTGGCTCAGTCAATTGAGCATGTGACTCTTGATCTCAGGGTCATGAGTTTGAGCCCCATGTTTGGTGTACACTTTACTTAAAACAACAACAACAACAAAAACAATGCCATTAAAATAATACCAAATAATTACTTAGGCAGAAAACTAAAAAATTATGTGCAAGATCTGTATACTGAAAACTCCAAAATGTTAATGAAAAAAAAATTCAAACAGACCTAAATAAATGGAAAGGTAAGCCATGTTCATGGATTTGAAGACTCAATATTGTTATGTTAATCATCCCAAAGTTGTCTATAAACTCAGTGCAATCCAAATCAAGATCAATAGAATATTTTTGTGGAACCTCACAGGCCAATTCTAAAATTTATATGGAAAAGCAAACATGGTACAATAGCCAAAATAATTTTGAAAAAGAAGAGTAACATTGGAGGATTCAAGTTCTCTGAGTTAGTATAAAGTTATAGATATCGAAACAATGTGCTATTAGCAAAAGGATAAATACAGAGATCCATAGAGCAGAATAGAGAGTTCAGGAGTAGCCCTACACATACATGGTCAATTGATTTTCAACAAGGATGCAAAGGCAATTCAATGGAGAAAGGACAGTCTTTTTCAACAAATGGTGGTGGAACAATTGAAGATAGATATATAGAGAACTTTGACCCATACCTTGCACCACATATAAAAATTTACTCAAAATGGATCATAGAAATAAATGTAAAGTCTAAAACTAAGAACTTTTAGAAGAAAACAAAGGGTGAAAACTTTTGTTTCCTTGGATTTCTTAAATACCACAAATTCATAAGAGTAAAAAATTAACACATTGGACTTTATCAAAATTTAAAACTTCTACTCTTTGAAAGACAATATTAAGAAAATGAAAAGAAAAGCTACAGATTGGGAATTCATATTTCAATACACATACCTGATAAAAATTTTTTGTCCAGAATATATAAAAAAAACTCTCAAAACTCAATAAGGAAACAAGCAATCCAATAACCTAATAAACAAAGGATTAAAAGAGAAATTTTACCAAAGAAGATATATGGATGGTAGATAGATAAGTGAAAGCATGCATAACATCATTAGTTACTAGGGAAATACAAATTAAAACAAGTCTTAATATATTTAAGATAATTGAAAAATGCTTGGGGCGCCTGGGTGTCTCAGTTGGTTAGGCATCTGCCTTCAGCTTGGGTCATGATCCTAGGGTCCTGGGATCGAGCCCCACATCGGGCTCCTGACTCAGTGGGGGTCTGCTTCTCCCTCTCCCTCTGTGTTCTCTCTCTCTCTTTCTCTCAAGTAAATAAATAAATTCTTTTAAATATATATATGTGTATATATACACATATATATATATTTAAGATAAATGAAATCATGCCATGCTTCTTGTCTAACCAGAATAGTATGAAACTAGAAATAAATTACCAGAGAAAAAGTGGAAAATTCACAAATATGTGCTGATTAAACAACATGCTCCTGAATAATCAATAGGTCAAGAAGAAATCAAAAGGCAATAAAAAAATATCTTGAGACAAATAGAAATTGAAACACAACATAACTTATGGGATGCAAAAAAAGGCAGTTCTAAGAGAGAAGTTTATAGCAATAAACACCTACACTTAGAAAACAGAAAAACCTCAAATAAGCAACCTAACTTCATACCTCAAAGAACTAGAAAAAGAAGAACAAACTAAGCCCAAAGTTATAATGAAGGAAATAACAAAGATCAGAGTGGAAATAAACAGAGACTAGAAAGACAAGAGAAAATATTAATGAAATGAAGAGCTGGTTTTTTTGAAAAGATAAACAAAATTGACAAACCTCTAGCTAGACAAACTAAGAAAAAAGAGAAGATTCAAATAAAATCAGAAATGAAAGAGGAGACATTACAAGTGATGACATAGAAATACTAAGGATCATAAGAAATTACTATGAACAGGGGTGCCTGGGTGGCTCACTTGGTCAAGTGTCTGAGTTCAGTTTAGGTCATGATCTCAAGGTCCTGGGTTTGAGCCCCGCATTGGGCTCTGCACTCAGTGGGGAGTCTGCTCCTCCCTCTCCCTCTGCCCCTCTCCCCACTCATGCTCTCTCTCTCTCTCTCAAAGAAATAAGCAAAAATTTTTAAAAAAAGAAATTACTATGAACGATTATACACCAAAAATTAGATAACTTAGAAGAAATGGATAAATTCCTAGAAACATAAACTTACCAAGTTTGAATCATGAAGAAATAGAGAATCTGAAGAGACCAATTACTAGTAAGGAGATTGAATGAGTAATCAAAAACTTCCCAGGAAAGAAAAGTCCAGGATCAGAAGGCTTCACTGGTGAATTCTACCAAGCATTTAAAGAAAAATTTTTACCAATCCTTCTCAAATTCCTTCAAAAAATAGAAGAGGAGCACTTCCAAACTCATTTTATAAGGCCAGCATTATCCTCATACCAAAGCAGACAAGAAAATAAAATTACAGGTCAACATTCCTGATAAAGGAAAATGCAAAAAATCCTCAATAAAATATTAGCAAACTCAATTTTACAACACACTTAAAGGACCATACACCATGATCGATTGAGATTTATTCCTGGATGCAAGGATGGCTCAACATATGCTAATCAGTAAGTGTAATATACCACATTAACAAAATGAAGGATAAAAATCATGTGATCAACTTAATGGATACAAAAAAAGCATTTGACAAAATTCAACATCCTTTCATGATAAAAACTCTCAATAAATTGGATATAAAAGAAATTTACTTCAAGATAATAAAAGCCATATATGACAGCCCACAGCTAACATTATACTCTATAATGAAAAGCTAGAAGTTCCTTAAGATCAGAGACAAGATAAGGATGTCCACTCTTGCCACTTTCATTCAACATAGTTCTGGAAGTCCTAGCCAGAGAAATTAGACAAGAAAAAGAAATAAAATGTATTTAATCAGAAGGGAAGAAGTAAAATTGTCTCTGCAAATGATATATTCTGTATAGAAAACCCTAAAGACACCACCAAAAAATGGTTAGAAGTAATAAATGAACTCAGTAAAGTTGTAGGATACAAAATCAATATACAAAAATTAGTTGCATTTCTATACACTAACAATGAACTATCAGAAAGAGAAATTAAGAAAACAATACCATTTACAATAGCATAAATAAAATACTTAGGAATAAGTTTAACCAAGCAGGTGAAAGATCTGTATACTGAAAACTATAAAATATTCATGAAGGAAATTGAAGAGGACAGAAATAAATGGAAACAGATTCCATGTTCATGAATTAGAAGAACTAATTTTGAACTTTTTAATTTATTTATTTTTAAGATTTTGTTTATTTATTTGACAGAGAGAGACACAGAGAGAGGGGGAACACAAGCAGGGGGAGTGGGAGAGGGAGAAGCAGGCTTCCTGCAGAGCAGGGAGCCCGATGAGGGGCTCGATCCCAGGACCCCGGGATCATGACCTGAGCCGAAGGCAGATGCTTAACAACTGAGCCACCCAGGTGCCCTAGAAGAACTAATTTTGTTAAAACGCTATACCACCCAAAGCTAACTATAGACTTGATGCAATCCCTATTAAAATTCCAATGGCATTTTTTACAGAAATAGAAGAAACAATCCTAATATTTATGTGGAACCACAAGAAACCCTGAATAGGGAAAGCAACCTTAACAAAGAAGAAAACTAGAGATGTCACACTTCCTGATTCCAAACAATATTACAAAGCTTTAGTAATCAAAACAGTATGGTATTGGCATTAAAAACAGGCACATAGATCAACGGAACAGAATAGAGAGCCCAGAAATAAAACCATGTCTTAATGGTCAATTAAGTTTCGACAAAGGATCCAAGAATACATAATGGAAAAAGGATAATCTCATCAACAAATGGTATTGGGAAAACTGGACAGCCACATTTAAAAAAAATGAAACTGGACCACAATCTTATACCATACACAAAAATTAATTCAAAAATGGATTAAAGACCTCAATATGAGACCTGAAACCATAAAACTCCTAAAAGAAAGCACAGGGATAAGCTCTATGATTTTTTGGATTTGAAACCAAGAGCAAACACAGCAAAAGCCAAAATAAAAAAGTGAGTCTATATCAAACTAAAAAGCTTCTGTGTGGCAAAAGAAACCACCAACAAAATGAAAAGGCAACTTTTGGAATGGGCTAAAATATTTGCAATGCACAAATCCAATAAAAGGTTAATACACAAAATATATTAAGAAATTCATACAACTCAATAGCAAAAAACCCAAATAACCCAATTAAAAAATGGGCAAAGGACCTGAACAGATATTTTTCCAAAGAAGACAAAGGGCCAACAGGGACATGAAAAGGTGCTCAGTATCACTAATCATCAAGGAAATGCAAATCACAACCACAATGAGATAGCACCTCACACCTGTCAGAATGGCAATCATCATAAAGACAAGAGAACAAAGGCAGAGCAGGTGGTGGAGAAAAGGGAATCATTGTGTACTGTTGGTGAAAATGTAAACTAGTAAAGTTACCAGGGGAAATAGTAGGGAGGTTTCTCCAGAAATTAAAAATAGAACTACCATCTGATCAGCAATCCCACTTACAACCAAAGGAAACAAAATCATTATCTCAAGAGATATCTGTATTCCCATGTTCACTATAGTATTATTCATAATAGCCAAGGTATGGACACTATTTACATGTCTGTAGATGGATGAAAGGAAAAAGGAAATGTGACATATATATATATATATTTTATATACATATATTTTATATATATATTGTATATATTTTATAGATGTATAATATATATTTTATATATATAATATATTTTATATGTCATATATTTTATATATAATATATATTTTATATGTTATATATGTTTATATGTTTATAATAAACATATATATTATTTTATTAGAATAAAATTATTTTATAAATATAAAATATTATTCAGCCTTAAAAAAGAAGGAAATCCTGCCATTTGAGACAATATGGATGAACCTCGAGGGTATTATGCTGAGTGAAATAAGCCAGTCAGAGAAAGACAAGTGCTACATGGTATCACTTATATGTGGAATTTTTTAAAAGTCAAATTTATAGAAACAGAGTAGAAAAGTGATTGCCAGGGACTGAGAGGTGGGTAGAAGTTGGTAAAAGGGTATAAACTTTCAGCTATAAAATGAATAATGTCTGAAGATCTAATGTAAATAATTGACATTTGCTAAGAGAGCTGAACTTAAATGTTCTCATTAATTAAAAAAAGGTAAGGATGTGAGACGATGGATGTGTTAATTAACTAGATGGGAGGGAATCCTTCCATAATGTATACATATATCAACTCCCCACACTGTACACTTTAAATACTTTACAATTTTATATGTAAATTATATGTCAGTTATACCTCAATAAAGCTGAAATTTAAAAAAAGAGAAGGCACAAATAATATTAAAATGAAAAAAGATACATAGAATTTTTAAAAAATTATAGTATATAGTTTTATGCCAATTTTTTTTTAAATGAAAGGAGAATAATTGCCAAAATTAATTCAAGAAAAGGTAGGAAACTTAGAGAAAACAATACCATTAGGTCATTTGAACTGGTAGTCAAAAATATATCTCTGTCTTAAACAACACATGTGGACATGTGCACACATGTCTGCTCACAAAAATATACCAGAGGAAAAAGGGCCTCAGGCCTTTTATAGGCAAGATTTACCAACTTAAAAGATCAGTGATCCTTATCTTAAACTACTCCATAGAGAAAGAAAAGAAGAAAAGCTTGCCAACTGATTTTATGAAGCTACTACAACTTTGGTACCAAAACAGGATGAGGACAGTGCAAGAAAAAAATATTATGGCTCGATCTCAGGAATATAGAGGCAAACATTCTAAATAAAAGTTAGCAGTATGGGGTTTTTTTAACCTTCATCATGATGAGGAAGAATGTGAGGAAGTGTCAATATTAGAAACATGGAACAATATAATTTGCCATGTTAACAGATTAAAAAAGAAAAATCCTATGATCATCTCTGTATGTGTGAAAATTTAAAAATCATGTAATGCAACTCAACATTAACAATAGGGGGAAAAAACCTCTGAGCAGAGTAGAAATATAAGAAGATTTTCTGACCCTGATTATTGCCTTCAGCCAAAACCCCAGAGCCAATATTCTTAGTAGGCAACCTTTAGGATCATTCCATCTTTCCATTAAAAGCAGAGATAGTTCAAGAACGACTACTACTGCCACCATCGTTGAACATGTCCTCAAGGCCCTAGCACACACAATAAGACAAAGAATGGAATGGAGACAAGGAGGGAGGGAGAAAGGGGCACCAGCCAGGAACGTATGGGACTGCAAATATCAGAAAACCTAACTACCAGTGGCTTAACCAATGAGGAGTTCATTTGTCTCACTCGTAAGAAATCAGGAAGTAGGCAGTGTCGGCTGGTGGTACTCATCAAAAGAATCGAAACAGCTCTTTCTGCTTTATCTTCTTTGGATGTTTCATTTCAACCTCATGCTTGCCACCTCCTGGCTCTATGATGGCTCCTGCATATCTGGGCCTTAACGTACACATTCGAGGCAGGAAGAAGGGAAAACAGTGGTTACCAGTCTCTTCCCAGAAGCCCCTGGATGGACTTCCCCTTTTATCTCACTGGTCACATGGCTACTGTTAGCTCTAAGAAAGGCTGGGAAAGTGAATGTCTAGGGATAGGGTTAGGTTTAGGGTTAGGGTTAGGATTTGGGACATACTATACTGACTTCTTATATAATAAGTTATGCTTGGTACAATCCATTCATGAGAATTCTTTGTTGGATATTAAATATATTTACTATTTGGGCCATACTTATGCTAAAACATTATTTGGTGTTTATCTAAAATTAAAATGTAACTGTGTGTCCTCTAAAAATTTTGTTTGCTAAATCTGGCATCCCTTGGAGCTGGGCATATTGAAAAAAAATGACGTTTTAAAATTAGCAAGAAAGAAAGACTATTGTGCAGGTAGATATCAGCAACTACCATAGAAGCATACAGGGTTGTCCAGAAAGACAAGATTTTTTTCCCCTGACATTTAACTCTAATTATCATACAGATCTTTCCAGAAGGAAAATTGAGTAGCAAAATATAGGCAGTACCTTATGATACAATTTTGTTAGAGATGCACATTCTTCAAATGCATGTGTCCCACAAAATTTAAGGCTACATGCAGTTATAATTCAGTGACAGAATTTTTGCAGGTAACTAAGAAAAACTTTTAAAAAATTTTAGATATACCATTAACTGTGGATTACCCATATGAAATTACAAATCTTTTAGATCTTTATCTACCAGATTTCATTAAAATTTTACTAAAATCCTTTCAAAATTATGCCTACTCAAAAACTTGTCAGCTGCTGTTTCGTTTCAACATGAGAACTTAACCATAAATCTCACTCATCTGCAGGAACCTGATAGTTTAACAACAGTATTACTGAGCCTGCAGACACTAGGAATAACATGGCTTTACGGGTGAATCTGTGGATTTCAAGCAGCCGAAGTGCAGGGTGTGGACTGACCTTCAGAAGTGGGAGGGCATAGTCCAAGTGAACAACAGGGCAGGAGAGCATAGAAGTCAAGGCGAAACTTGTAGGCCTAAGATGGAGTCTCCATACACTCTAGCCAACTGCCAGGCTCCAGGAAGGGGATGGGCAGGGAGGCTTCCTGAAAGCCAAGAAAACTGAAAACCAGGTCAAACCAGGTTGGTCAGAGGCAACCAACAAATGCCTTTTGTGGAGATGAATTTTAGTGATTAGACTCTGGAATTCCTGCTACTTTTTAAGAAATGGCCAAAGAGATTGCTTGCAGCCAACTTGAGGCAATGTGAAAGAGCCGAGAACTCAAAGTGGGATTCCAAATTGTGTACTGATGTGCTGTATTTGATCAGTATCTGTCCATTCCTCCTAAGATGGCTGTTATAAAATGGACAGAAAAGGGGTTGGACTAAGGGAGTTGAAAGAAGCCCCACTCCTTTGACTCAATTTACTATTTAAATAAATTATATTTGTTTTCTTTTTTGTAAAGAGTAGAGTAAGGATTTTTCACCCCTGAGAATGTCAGACTTGAGCTATTTGTAAAGGGCAGTTGGATTTGCTGCCAGGCAACAGGGGAGAAGCGGTTTATCTCCCAAGCATTGATATCCAATAGGCCTACCCACCTATGGACCAGATGTGTTCTCTAAATGTTGTTGCTTTGAGATTTAATTAATTTCAAAAATGATATTTACTGTATTTTTTTCACTTGTATTATTTCCCCAAACCATTTAAATTCTTCGGAATCATCATTGTTACTGACCACACAATAGAATAGTCCACCGTGTGTAGTTATATTAACTTCCCTATTAAATGAACTTGGGAATATGGCTATTTGAAGAGATCTTATAGCGAAACATTTTTTTTAAAGAGTTTACTTATTTATTTATTTGAGAGAGAGAACACAAGCAGGGGGAGGGGCAGAGGGAGAGGGATAAGCAGACTCCCAGGACCCTGAGATCATGACCTGAGCTAAAGGCAGATGCTTAACCAACTGAGCCACCCAGGCACCCACAAAACGTTTTTATATAACCAATATTACTCTCTAATGTGCCTGATTTTAAAATGTACCTTTTTGTCTGGGCAGTGTGCACAAAATGAGCTGACGTTATATTCTGATGGAACAGTTGCCCTCCCATGCTTTTTGCTTTCCTTTTGAAATCAATGATCACAAATGTTTCATTGAATTGATAAAGGCAAGACAATAGTGAATAGTGACAGAGCCATTTGACTTTCAAGTGGCAAACCCAATAGCATCCACCCAGTGACTCAGCCTTTTTCTGGAAGAGGTAACAATGCACCACCTCCATCCACAGCCCCTTTCGCTACACTTCAGAAACCACAGCTGATTCCAGTGGAAGCAAAGAAGTTCTCTTCCAAGAAACAAAGATCAAAGGTATTCATACTCCTTTTTTTTTAAGATTATTTATTTATTTGAGAGAGAGAGAGCATGAGCAGGGGGCAGGGGTAGAGGGAGAAGCAGATTCCCCACTGAGCAGGGAGCCTGATACTGGGCTCGATCCCAGGATCCTGAGATCATGACCTGAGCCGAAGGCAGATGCTTAACCAACTGAGTCACCCAGGCACCCCTCATGCTTCTAACAGAAGAAAATTGTTATTTACAGTATTCTCAGTGAGATTTTTAGTAATACACCATATTATAGAGTTGTACCTTTCATATGGAAATAAATACTATTCTGGCTGCTGGGATGCATTTGATTTTTAAAGGGGGATTGCTGTACAAGTAGATTCTACCATGACATTATCCACGGGGTCTTAAAAAATTCAATCATGTCACATTATTGTGAGATTAACTAAATGACTGGGCCAACCTATACCACTAACTGGGTCAAGAGTCTAGGAATCTGGAATATGATAGCTATTGCTTTATATCCAAATTCGTGTTGTATAGGGTATGTTCTTATGAGATTTTACCCTACTTCATTTGTCTTTAAGCATAGGATAAAAAGCAAGCTCTCCAGTTTTGCACAGATATCCTAATGAGGAAAGGGAAGAAATTCTGTATTCTCTAACATTAGGACCTCACGGTACAACATAATTAATCCTCATGGAGATTTTCCAGGTTTAAATGTGCTGGACTTTTGAAGCTTGCTTTAGGTTTATAAGCCACAGAGTTGTGATAATTGAAACTTTTCGCCAGAAAAAGGAGAGCTAGCAGTGTCTTTTTCTGGGCTTACCCTATGTGGTCCTATTTACAGCTGCTCCCATTAAAAAAAAAAAGCAAGGAAGAGAGAGAAATGGAAGAGTGGCAGAGAAGAAATGAATCCTACTGTCTCTATGTAGTAGACTGTTACCTGCTCTTCCCAGACCTTCTTCTCCCAGGACCCTGGGATCATGACCTGAGCCGAAGGCAGACGCTTAACGACTGAGCCACCCAGGCACCCCCCAGACCTTCTTCTTAACGCCCAAATCTTCCTTGAGATGCTTTCCCTGTATTTGCAGCACTGGTGGGCTGTGTCCCCTTAAGAGAGTTCCAAGCTGTTTATGTAGCAGCGTGTCATGTGACACCCCAGTTGCCATGGCAAATATTTGTGTTTCATGAAAAATGTGGGTAAAAAAAAAAAATCAGTGTAAATGGCCAAATCCCTAGACAGACAGGCCTTCGGGCTAGTGTTTGGCCTGCACCACGATTGTTTCAAATTCAGCTGTTTAACAGGCTGTGCGAAGGCCACGGGCTAATGTGCATAATGGGAACAGGCGGGGGCACCTGTTTTGCTTCTCACCACGTTTGAGCTCTCCAGTCCCACAGTGTTATAGACAACATCTACAGGTAATACAAACATGACTAGGTTTTCTGCGCTAATCAATCTATCACAGAAAAAAAAATTATTTTAATAAAGACACTTCTGGAGGGCTAATTAACCCTGCTTTAATTTCCTCTCTGTTGACTTCACAAAGCTTTCCCCTAGTGCTGAGGCAGTAATATTTAAAGACTCTTTCCTGTGGTCTCGAACTGGTAAATTTCTGAATTGACTCTTCAATGGTAAATGTAATTATTCATACACTCTGTGAAGTGTCCTAGCGTGGAAGTGAAAAGGCTCACAGAAACACTGATAGAGCTAGAACAGACGTGGATCAGCATCCACCGGGCGGTGTGGTGCCACACGGAGAAGCCCCTTCTTGGAAATACTTCTCTCAGTGTACCCTAGATGCAGGACTTGGCATCTGACTATAGCTGTTTTGGTAAATATTTACTTTGTCAAACTCTCTCTTCAGATCAAACAGGGCTCTTGGCAAGCAAGGCAGCGTTGTCTGGGGTGGAAAAGGTCTTTCTAATTATTAGCTCCTGCCTGCATGGAAAGAAGGAACAGGCTGGCCCAGCGGGGGGACCTGGGGGAGGGAGGTTGGGGGGGAGGCTCTGTGCTTCTATTTGTTTTGTAAAATTGCCCATGAGAGTCATTTTGATTTAAACTGTGTCTCATTCTTCATTGTAGGGGAAACGCAAAAGGTCAAGAGGACATCATGATAGGAAGGTCTGTAATTTGTGTGACTAGTTGAAATTTGGGGTTTGTCACCTGATGTCCCTTCCTTTTGCTTCAGGGCAAAAGTATGAGAGGCCAGTTGACAGCTGGAGACTGCAACAAAAGTTCTTCTGCTCTTCTTTTATAAAAGAAATTAGATCATGTCTTCAGAAGAAAAAAAAAAAATGGTTCGTTTAAAGTGAAAAACCTTCCCTACCCCCCTTCAGTTAGGACTGAATTACTTCTCAGGCTTCAATCCAGAGAAGTGATTTAGCATACTCAAAATCTGGCTGAATCACAATGGTCTTCAACCTCAATCTACGATTCTCATCTTTTAAAAGTCCACTTGAAAATAAATAAAATGTGAAAAAAAATTCACTTGGCCCCCAGCATGGGCATACGTGTGTGTACATGTGCGTTCATACACACGTGCACATGCATACACACTGCATATATGAGGTCATTGGTAAGGGGATGGGACTTAGGACTAAGCTGCCTAAAACCAATAAGGTAACAAACACGTTGGGGGAATGAAATCGTTCCCACCGACAAGTACGTGCCAGCAAAGAACCTTCCACTGGGTCATGCGTGAGTCAGCAAAGTTCTGAACTTGAAGCAGGAAAGAGCTGGATTCTTCTCTTACTAATAGAGGAATTTTGAGCAAGTCACTTAAATTCTGAGTGCCTCACTTTTCCTCATCTGTCAAATGGGGATAATAACTCTCATAGATTTGTTCTATTAGCGCTGTTAATGTGTGTGGAAATGCTTTGGAATTATAAAGCACTTGTTATCAGAATTCACTGGCCTGTTTTTTTTAAAGATTTTATTTATTTATTTGACAGAGACACAGCGAAAGAGGGAACACAAGCAGGGGGAGTGGGAGAGGGAGAAGCAGGCTTCCCTTGGAGCAGGGAGCCCGATGCGGGGCTCGATCCCAGGACCCTGGGATCATGACCTGAGCTGAAGGCAGACACTTAACGACTGAGCCACCCAGGTGACCCTCACTGGCCTATTTTTAAAAAACATCTTCTAGGCCCCCCTTCCTTCAAGGGTCTTATCAGAAAGAATTTCAGAGGGAGCTTAGCCACCCCTTTCCAAGGAAAAAGAGCCCATCTTCTGGGTCTCCTTGTACTTCTGCAGAGCTGTGACTAGACAGAGCTGTACTTACAGCAATGATCGCATACAGTCCTTCTGAACTGAGACAGATTGCTCCTGGATAAACTAATCAATGCAATCAGAACCTTCCTTCAGCTTCCCTTGACTTCTTGCTACGGGTAAATTGTGAGCTTGCTTCTACACTTTAAAAATAGGATGTGCTTTAAGAACACTAGGCATGATGTATCAGGAATATTTAGAACAGCAAAAGTTGGTTGAGCATGTTCTTAGAACATGGCGCTAGGCACCTTCCACACCCACTGAATGCTCACAGCAGCTCTAGAACCTCTGTACTGTCATTGTCCCCAGGCCCACATAGTTGGTGAAAGGGTGCGGAGGATCCAGATGACAGAATGAGGCTCCAGAGTCCACCCTCCTACACACAAGGTTATGAACTCTTCCACATGCGCTAGTTTTCCAAATGTTACCACTACTATGATGATAACTACTACTAACTACCCCAACCACTACCACTACTACTCCTAACTAGCACCTTACACACATCTTACACACATGTGCTCACCACTGTTCCTATGCTTTACATGGATTAGCTCACCTCATCTGACAATATCTCTGAGCAGTAGGTACTATTATTATTCCCATTTTCCTGGAAGGAACCAATTACGGAGAAGTTAAGGTCATGCACCTAGTAAGTGACAGAGCCCGCATACAGAACTGGGCCAGGTGGCTGCCAGGGCCCCAAAGCGTTAGAGAGTTTTTAAACTTTCAATCGTTTTTGGTAGAAATCTTTCTAAAAGATCCCACATCTCTGCCTCCCTGATGTAATCTAACATTTTCTCTCCCCAGTATCACGTATGCAGAGAACCCATTTCTAGTCGTTTTTCATTTGTTTCCTTCACATTCAGGACAGTGCTTGTCACGTCACCTGTCATGTCTGCTTTCAGTGGCCCTGACTTTAAGAGACTGTTCTGTCTTCTAGCTCATTAACCAAATAACCAAGACTCAAGAAGTGGAAGGATAAAGTGGAGTCAGTCAGGCTCTGCACAAGGATCCAAGGAATATAAGATAGTACACAGTGGTAGACTTCGTAGTTATTTCAAGAAATCTAAGGCCTGTATTTTCAGGGCTCTAATTCACCTGGTTAAAGTTGCTAAAATTGTCTCTCTCAGTAAATACATCTTTTTATTATCTCAAGGCAGACATGTTAACAACTATGTTAAGATCCACTTAATTTGGGCACCTGGGTGGCTCAGTTGGTTAAGCAACTGCCTTCGGCTCAGGTCATGATCCTGGAGTCCCGGAATCGAGTCCTGCATCGGGCTCCCTGCTTAGTGGGGAGTCTGCTTCTCCCTCGACCCTCCCCCCTCTCATATGCTCTCTCTCTCATTCTCTCTCTCTCAAATAAATAAATAAAATCTTAAAAAAAAAAATCCACTTAATTTCAATTAATATTTTGATAATAAATATGTTAACATAATAATTTTAATAAATATGTTAACATATAATAATATGGTAATAAATATGATAACAACTATGGTAAGATCCACTTAATTTCAATTAATATTTTGATAATAAAAATCTCTTTTATGGGTAAAACAAGCAAACAAATATATTTATTGGACATAAGGGTCCAGGTTAAATTCATGAGTGTGTTCTGCTTCTGGAAATGGGGGAGGGAGAAGAAAGAGCTAAAAAGAATTAGAGGATTTCAATTCTACCTTATGTGTTGTTTTTTTAAATTTCAACACATATATAAATAATTTAAATATATCTAAATCTTATAAATAATTATAAATATATAAAATATACTATATTTTTAAATGTAAAAGATTTAAATATATATTTTTGTCTCCTTTGCTTCAGATATATATATATATCATATATACATTATATATATTCTGTATTATCTAATGTTATCTAATTCATCCTCATGTAGATTCCTCCAGTTTAAACTACTGGGCTTTTGTAGCTTGCTTTCTTACATTTATGAGCCACAGACAGATATATATAATATACATACACATATAAACATGTAATATATATATAATATACATAAAGCAAAGAAGACAAAAGATTAACATGCGCCCATGGTAGTTTTTTATATTATTCTTCTATAATTTTCTGTATTTTCAAAACTTTTTCAAATTTCAAAGAAGAAACAAAAGAAAATCCTATTTCGAAAGACATACCTCTTGCTGTAAAATCTTTGCTATAGAAAGAATAGGTTTGGGTGATAACCTTTTAATGTCAATTTTGGGGTCTTGCTTTTCTTAGTCATTCTTACACTGTTACTTTCTTTAGTATTTCCCCAGCATATTACTCTTTATCCTTATGTTATAAAATCGTGATTATTTTATACAGTTGAGTCAGTTGAACTATTTTAATGAGGCAACATATGTGACAGTGACACTACCCCGTCCAGTCTCATTTCCCCCCGTCTGTAGACCAGCTCGATTTTTTACAAAACTTCCATGACCCCTCCAACGCTCACCCCGAGACCCCCAGGAAAAGGAAAAAAGTGGGAGTTCCCAGTAGGTGGGGCTCTAGACCCCTCAAACCCACAGCAGCTGTGTTAACTGTGCCCCTCTTTACCATCAGATTGTATTGTTTCTGAACAGTGTTCCAGGTTTGAAAATATATACTTTGAAAACCACCAGGTGGTATCTAGCAGCAGTTTTAGCTTTAATGTGACCTATCTACTAAAGGGAATAAGCCCACTGCTTTATGTTTATTGAAGTGTGATTAACATTACATTAGTTTCAGGTCTACAATAGAATGATTCAACAATGCTATACATTACTCAGTGCTCATCACAAGTGTACCCTTAATCCCCTTCACCTGTTTCACCCAACCCCCCCCCCCCCCCCCCCCCCCTGGCAACCACAAGTTTGTTCTCTGTATTTAAGAATCTGTTTTTTTGTCTGTCTCTTTTTTTTCTTTGTTCATTTGTTTTGTTTCTTAAATTCTACATACAAATGAAATCATATGGTACTGGTTTTTCTCTGACTGACTTACTTCACTTAGCATTATACCCTCTAGAGCAAGACCCCATTGTTGCAAATGGCAAGATCTCATTCTTTTTTTATGGCCCAGCAATATTCCATTCTGTATATATATACCACATCTTCTTTATCCATTCATCTGTGGATGGACACTTGGGCTCCTTCCATTATCTTGACTATTGTAAATAATGTTGCTGTAGACATTGGGGGGCATGTATCTTTTCAAGTTGTGGTTTTGGTTTTTTGGGGTAAATACCCAGTAGTGGAATTACTGGATAATGTGGTAATTATATTTTTAAATTTTTTGAGGAAATTCCATACTGTTTGCCACTGTGGCTACACAGTCTGCTTTCCCACCAGCAGGGCAAGGGGGTTCCTTTTTCTCCAAATCCTCACCAACAATTGTTATTTCTTGTATTTTTAATTTTAGCCATTCTGACAGGTGTGAGGTGATATCTCATTGCAGCTCTTAGGTGCATTTCCCTGATGATTAGTGATGTTGAGCATTGTTTCATGTGTCTGTTGGCCATCTGGATGTCTTCTAGAAGAAAACATAGGCAGTAATTTCTTTGACACCAGCCATAGAAACATTTTTCTAGATATATGTCTCCTCTGGCAAGGGAAACAAAACCAAAATTAAACCATTGTGACTACACAAAAATAAAAAGCTTTTGCACAGCAAAGAAAACCATCAACAAAACAAAAAGGCAACCTATGGAAGGGAGAAGATATTTGTGAATGATCTATCCGATGGGGGCTAGTATGCGAAATATATAAAGAACTTATGCAACTAACATCAAAAAACCAAATAATTCAATTAAAAAATGGGCAGAGGACATGCATAGACATTTTTCCAAATCAGCCTACTTCTTGAAGAGCAGAGAATGCCTCCCTGGTGGGCTTTGTGCCCAGCACAACGCAGTCTCCTTTCTTGTCCTGTCCTAAAGGGTCACGGAGAGGGCAGGTGGTACTTTGGCAAGAATTCGAGTTCTACAGCCTGAAGATACAAGATGAGATTCAGAAGGAAATCTAGGGCTGTTCTTTCCTCTTTTAGATTCACTTTCCCTCATGAAACCTTATTTAATTTACCTTCTTAAAGGAAGAAAAGAAAGAAAATCCCAAACCAGAAACCTGTGGCATCATTTAAAACCATTTCTGTTTTCTCTAATTCGTTAGCAAATGCCACCCTCACCTATGCATTTTTGACATGAAACTTTCAAAGTGAATGAAAATTATACAGTTTTATGTGCAAAACAATATTTTTTTTCTTGTAAGAAGTAATTGAGAAAAAATACTCACAAAATTGTCTTTATCTGTCTTCATGGCATCTAAGTGTACACTTCTATTGCCTGGACTAACAATTTTACTTATATACACCAGAAAAAAGTTTAAGTTATCAGTAAGACCAAATAATCTTAATTATTTTTACTTTATCTTTTTCATTCATCAAACTATGACCTGATCCTTCATAGAAAATTTGGAAGGTTCAGAAAGGAGAAAGGTGCACACACACACACACACACACAAAATCCCATAATATCATATCCCTTTGGCATATTTAAACTTTGGCATGGCCCTCTGTTGTATCATTCAATATATTCAACTCTGACCCATCTCTTTTCTCCTAACAATTTATCATAAGCCTTTATATATATGACTTAAAAGTCTTCATAAAACATTTTGAATGGCTACATAATAATCTGTCTTGAAGATATACCATAATTTTCTTAGCTATTATCCTATTGTTTGATATTAAGTTATAAATGTCAGATTATTAATAACTATTCTAATTATTAATAAATAAATCATTTCCTGTTATAAATAAAACTGCCATGAACATCTTCCACATTTGTACATAAATCTTTGTATTTAAGCTACTTCCTCGCAGTAGAATTCCTTAGTCAGGGTATGGACATTTTCAGTAGTCTATTAGTGCTTCAAAACTCAAGCTATGAGTTTGCAAATAACTTGTATGATCATAGAAGAGTTTTGTGCTGTAAACCTAAGTGGCTATCAGCTTCATTCATACATTCATTCAATTAATCTCCATTGACCTTTAATCATGTGCCAGGCAGGGTACTAGACCTTGGGGATGTAGCAGTGAACAAAACAAACCAAGTCTTTGCCCTCTTGGGACTTATGTTCTAGTAAGAAAGGCAGATATTTAATATAACGGTCAGGCAGTGATAAGTGCTACAAATGAAAATAAAGCAGCATCCATATGTAGGTTTAGAGAAGGTGACAAGGTGGGATGTTGTAAGAATTTTGCAAGTATTCCTTAGCCATCTGGGATCAACAGACTTGCTATACACACATTTTCCTCAGGAAAACCATAACGTCAAACTTTACTTTGGTGATAACCGAGGTCCTTTTGGAGGCTTGCTCTTCTTCCTTTACCACGTGGAGAACGTGATGATGTGCCTTTTCTCAGAAATTTAGGAATCCAGGCTGCTTTTCACTCTCCGCCTGCCAGGTTCCCAGTACGGAGCCCAGGCAGGTTCCACCCATCAGTCATGATTGTTCCAAGTGGCTGTCCTTCACTATGTCGCATTCTCTCAGAAAATATTATAAAGTTAGCAGAAAAGATGAAATCATTGCAGCAATAAACTTAGATAGATCTCTAGAAAAGGAAATATCACATTTGGCTGAAAATATAGTCCATCCCTCTTAAAAATCTTCCCGATTTTGTTCTGTTTGATCTCCAACCAGAATTTGATCCAATGAGTGTTTTTGTTCCAGAAGAATACATCTAGGGGTGGGAATTTTTTTTTCTCCTCAGAAAGTGTTTCAGAATTCAGGGAGACTCATTTGAATAAAGATACCTTTCAAAGCAATTGCAGAAATTAGCCCTAGAAAATTGCTGTTGATCTGAGTGGCCTTTACACACAATCCTCTTCCTTTATATGTCTCTGCTCAGTGAGTTCTCTATTTTTGCCTTTTATCCTCTTTATAAAGCTTAGGGACTCTGACTCTCACTTTTAATTGACACTTACAGCTTAAATGCAGTTTCTAGGTCCTATGAACTGAGAACTGTTTTGTTGATTTGCAGACCCTGAAATGCTGGAATATCTCTTTGGGGTTCTCTCCCCATGACTACCTTTACATGTAGTTGGTATAAACAGCTATTCTTCAACTGTGGTGTGTAAGTTTCTAGAAAAAGCTTCCTCTTTAAAAAAGAGAAAAGGGGGAAAAAATCCCCAGGTCTTTTTCATGGTACATGAGGTGATGCTATTGGAGACATGAGCCTTCGATTTGCTAGCTCTGCTAGCTCCAGGAGTTTATTAAACAACACGTAGCATTTCATAAGGGGTGACACTTTAAGTCAGAGAGACATAGGGTGTCAAAATCAGAAGCACTCTGAATGATCCCCTAATATCCCACAGGAGAAGTGACTTCCCAAGGCCATGTAGTAAGGTGGTAACAGCCTAGATCCTAGGTCTTCTCACTTCAAATCCATCCCTTTCCTACCATGCCGTGGTTCATTAGCATGTTCATGGGGGTTAGTTTAACAGACTGCTTTCCAAATAAGAAGGAAACAGCAGGTCAGGGCCAGGTTGGCTCTGATGTAGGAGGTGGTAAAAGGAAGGTTGAACAAGGAGAGCACACCTTGGTATGGGGCCATATGGGGAGTTCTGGACAGTTAGGGCTGTGGGCATGGATGTTATGGGGGGAGCCGAAGGGCAACTAGCTGTGTGATCTTGGGCAAATCACTTAACCTCTGAGTCTCAGTTTCCTATCTACGGTGATAACCACAGGGACTGGAGGTGAGGCACTGTGAAAGGTTCTTTACACATGCTATGATCTTCATAGCAACTCTGTGGGGATCCCTCATTTTTAGAGATGAGAAACATTTAAGTGCAGAGAGGATGTTGTTTTAACTTGGACTGTCATAGCAAAATACAATAGGCTGGGTGGCTTAAACAGCAAACATTTATTTCTCACAGTTCTGGAGGCTGGAAGCACAAGATCAGGATGCCAGTATGGTTGGGTTCTGGTGAGGTCCCTCTTCCTGGTTTGCAAGCAGCTACCTTCTCGCTGTATCTTCACATGATAGAGAGATCATCTCTCTTGTGTCTCTTCTTCTAAGGGCACTAATCTCATCAGGAAGCCTCCACCCTCATGACCTAATTACCTCTCAAGGGCCCCACCTCGGGGGACCAGGGCTTCCACGTATGAATGTTGTAGGGTCACAAAACATTCAATCCATAGCAGATGATAACTTGTCCAAGAGTATGTAGCAGATAGTGGCAGAGCTTGGACTTGAACCCCGGTTAGTCAGACCTCAGGGCCAAGGCTCATTTCCCTGAGTCCATAATAGCTTGTTCAGTAAAAAGGCAAGGCCAGTGACCTTCAAGATCCATCACGCTCTAAAATTCAGTACTCTAATTCTGCTGAATCCCTAAATCCTGATTGGGTCAGCTACTTTCTCTGAATATTGTTTATATCTTTCAAATAATGCTAGCCATCTGAGGTAACGATATCTGTTCTGTACAAAACTTAGCACATTTCAGACCCTTGACAAAGATTAAAGAGCAGGCCAGACAAGTGGCATCTCTGGTTTTCAGGGAATAATGCACGTTCCATCTCTGAGGGTCACTTCATTCCTACTCTGAATCTAAGCACTCACTTAGAGCCATAATGGTGGGAGGAATTTATTCGTTTTCACACAACAGAATTGCCAAAGCTAATTACTAACAGATATGTGTGAGTGTTCGAGAAAGGGAACATCAGCTTATGGATTCAAAAGCAATTTAGTGTGTCTTTCTAGGCAAATCCTTCTCTAAAAATGATATCCATTTGGATTATCCCAAATACTTGATTATTTACCACCAGGAGATCTTGGTCATATCTCATTTAGGGATCCTCAGCTATGGTTTAATCCTACATCCGCATGCTGTCCACATGTGTGAAAAGAACATTTCTCATAAAGACATTCGGCTTAGAAATACACACCCCTTTTTCCTAGAGTTCTTCTTTGTGGCAGTTATTTCTGAAGTTCAGGAGGTAATACCGGGCCTATCATTTTTGCTTCACCCCTGTGACTTACCGACATATGTAATCATCATCCTGCCTTCCTGTTT
The DNA here is from genome assembly GCF_004348235.1 of Phoca vitulina. NCBI lineage: Eukaryota > Metazoa > Chordata > Mammalia > Carnivora > Phocidae > Phoca > Phoca vitulina. Next base: position 32,936,587 of record NW_022589723.1, read on the forward strand.
GTTTTAAATTTAGAATTTTTCCTAAATAACGGCTCCAGAAACTCTCAAAATTACCTAATTAGTAATAACACTTTGCAAATGATAAAGAGCATTTCCCAGCTAGTTGATTCGGTTAGTTAGAGCAGGATGCTAAAAATTAGGCCATGGCCACGGGTTTGGCCTCTGGCGAAGGTGTGACCAGGGTCTCAGGAAGGACCAGGAGACAATGTGGATGGCAGAACAGAGAGCCATTCCCACTAGAAGGAAAACAATATTGCTATTGGGTCAGTAACATCACATTGGGAGGACAGCATACCTTAAACAAAACAAAACAAAACAAAAACAAAAACAAAAGTAGGAAGGGAGGGAAAGAGGCAGAAAGGAAAGAATAGAAGGAAGGAATAGAAAGAAGGAAGGTAGAAGGAGGGAAAGATGGCAGGCAATTATTTAACTGTAGACAAGTTCATGGAGATAAATAGAAAAGAAAGAATAACAGAAGGAACCAGAATCTGAAGCATGGCATGACCTTTAATCAGGGCTCTTATTCTTAGCAGGCTGTGAAGCAGCTTTGTCTTTACCTGCTCAATGGATCCCACAATGCTGATACACTGCTTTAATTTGGGAAGGCTTTCTCTTGAGAGACATGTCTTTTCCAGCTCTAAGTATGAAGTGCTCCCAAGTGTGGCATTCTCTGTGACAGATGTACTACAGTGATGCTTTAGCTGACTCCAAACCCATAGCTTCCCCGTGCCTGAGTGGTCTATTTGATGTCCAAGAGTGTGTTTCCTTTGAGAACATGTCTTTACCAGAATATCATCCAAGAAGGTAGGGAGGTATAATCCCTTTGTTCTAAAACAGCCATGGTTAAACTCTGGAACCCCATCCCCATGCCAGGGCTATTCTTTCCAAAGGTCTGAAAGGCATTTGCTGCTGTACATGGATGCCTTAGGCCTATGCCTTTGGAAGGCACTGCCTGAGAGTGACCTGAGAGGCCTCTCCTTTCAAAATCTTCTCCCAAGGTCGCTCCATTTTCACTAATGGCCCCAATTTCACGGGAGTCTCTGTAAAGAGAAGGAATTTCAAAATAATTTTCATAGCTCCAAGGAAACCAGATTGCCCGGCAAACCTCCTGTCCAGCGATGCACTTCTTCGAGAAGTCTCAGGGTCTTGTCAACAGGGTCCAACATGTGACTGGCAGGACCAGCCAGCTGCAGACATGTCCATTGGTGTTGACTATACGTGTCTGTTCCTCACTCAGGAAGCCTGGTCATTCTTCTCTGAATTCTAACCTTCCCACCATCAGACTCCATTCTTGAAGGGAGGCAGAAATGCGACCACGGGCCATTTCTGTTGGGACAAGTGCCACTTGTCTTCCATCCATTGTGGCTCCTCCCACCAGCACTGATGTCTGCTACAGGACACATTACTTCTCCAACTCTCGCCCATCCAAGATGAAGGAATTCGTCTTCATCCACCAGACAGTTTGTATCCTTACTTGGTGAGTTAAGATCAGTAAGGGTGAGAGTCTTGGCAAGAAGTCTTTTTCCATCATTCCTATGCCTATAACAACTCTTTTAAGGGTAGACAAAAGCTTACTGCTGTTGAAAGTCAGCCTCTAAAATTCAAGGAAATTCCCTCTCTTGGACTTAACACTTGTTTTTTTGCATTTTTACTTGAGATGACAGTCTAACTATTCCACTGCCTGGAACCTGAGGAAAGAAAAAGAATTTGAAGGTTTTCTTTCCTTTATTAAAAAAAAAAAAAAAAATGTGTTTGCTTATTGTCCTTTAATTGTAAATCATCTCTCAGCTTACTTTTCTTTTAGATAGCTTTCTGCCTTGAATTTGTTAATAAATGTCAGTTAATACTTGTTTAGTAAAGACAAACCATGAACAATCTAACAGTAATACTCAATACAGTACTGTGGCACAGTAGTTATTGATTAATTACTTGGGTCTTTTTCTTTGAGTTCTCTGAAAACTCTTCAAAATGCAGAGAGCAATATAATCCTACAATTTGGTAAAGATGGGCTTATACATCTGTAAATGCTAACATGCTGAACACAATCTGTTCCTTAAATCCCTAAGCAAGAAGCAATCAGTACAGTAAGCTGATACCTGGCTTACAGAGAAGGCAGGATGTGAAATATCTATGCCCTCCCCCTGCCCCAGGCCATTAAGAACATTTAGACCATGGGGCAGAGTGTCTATTTTTCTAGTGCAACAGGTTTCAATGATGAAATGTAGTGATTTCAGACCAGACACAGACACAACACAATTTCCTTTTCTTTCTTTTTTTTAAGGGATATGTATGATATATATTGCTGTTGTCATCCAAACCTCTTCTGATTTTATTTTTAAATCACATTTATTCCATTTTTTTTTCATGCAGAGAAGTATAAGGAAAAAAACTATCCATCATCCCATTCTTAGAGAACCTTCTTGACATTTAAAAATAAATGTGATATGTTTATATGTCTTAAAATTTCGATCAGTATGGAGGGAAGCAAAATGAAAAAGCCAATGCTTCTTTAGTTTTATTCATTATGAGATTTCAGATTCTCTCTATCTGGGGACAAGTCCAGGTATGTCCCCTAAGAAGATACCAGATTTAAGAATAAAAGAACATATGTCAAGAGAAACCTAGAGAGTGGCAAGGGTGATCACACACAGCATAACGCTCCTTGTAAAAATCACTCTTGGATATTAACAGAAAGTGGCAGAGGAACTGTAAATGCTGGAAACTGATGGCCTGTTAGAAAGTCAGGAGAGATGGGACAGCTTTGATGAGCATATTTGAAGTTATTGTACAGACTGCAAAGAAAGATTTCACCCTGTTTTTCAGGACTGGTGAATAACTTACGAATGAATGAGAAGACAGTGACATGCTTCCATTCATGCATGTGTAAAAAGTAGATCCCAGAGATTATGGGGTCAGCTGACCACAACAGAGTAAACTTTTATATGATCAGTTTCCTTGAGTGATTTTGTAACACTTTTATAAAAAAGATAATAGCTTTGAGTGACCTCTAAGATATTCTTCTGGTGATGAGTTTCATGATATATACTAGCCAGACTTTCCAATTATGCCATGTATGTAAGTCAAAACTGGGATCCACATCTTCCCAGCATTGATAAATGACAATGTGATAGTGCGTGTCTTGACCACTCATTTAAAATAGATTGCAATCCTATTTCATCTCTTGTGACACTTTCCTTTCACAGATCATGAAAGTCACAACACCTTCGAGAATTGTGAAATCACCATGGGATTTTGATTTTTTTATTTATAATGGTGTCATAAACAAGACAGCCCCGGACTTCTTAGCATTCAAGGAACATTTTAATTTATCTTGGGGAAGTATTTTTTCCCTCTTGGAACACATCGAGAAGTTTCTCAGGGACTATGCAATACCAGAAGTTAAAATAAAAGGGAACAATTTGGTAGCCTTCCTTCCGGAGTTTGAGCTGAAGAATAAACTTACCAGATACGACTTTCTCTCACTGTTAGAGAACCCACTTCATATCCAGATGATGTTAAATCTTCCAGGGCAAAGGTACAAGGGCCAAGATGGAAGGTCAGAGGCTGCCAACAAGATCCAAGCCACATGGAAATGCTTCAAGGCAAGAAAATTCTTCCTCATCTATCGCCAGCAGAAGTGGGCATCAGGTGTGATTTCCATTGCATGGCTCTTACATTGCCATAAGACCCGAGTGAAGAAGATCCTGAAGGAATCACGTGAGAGACACCTGGAGAATTTCCGTATCCGAGCCAAGGTACACAAGGCTGCCAGCTGTTAAGGCAGACCTCTTTTTCTAGACATTTCTTGCTTGAGCGATTGCAGTAAGTTGTCTCTTTATCTTCCCTTTCTCTCTCCAACTACCCTCCTCGTCAACCTCACTCGCCTTCCGCTCTTCGTGTATGATGCACAAACCCTACGTGTGTTTGTACATCATATTTTAGCCCTAATCAGGAATCTGGCTTTTGCACCTGTAAAATCTATTGCAATTTTTTTCTATAGAAAAAAATTTTTTTCCTAGAAAAAAAAAAGTCCCTTCACTTTGACTATTGTCTTTCTGTCAGAAAATCAATGTTTTAACTGCACTACCTTTTCTCCCTATATATACCTTCTGGCACTTTAATTTGCTAGGAAAAAAAAATCCTCTCTCGTCTACATTGCTGTCACCACTTTGTCAGAAAGTATTTAAGTTTGCAGACAGCCTTTTAATTAGTGCTCACAATTTCATTTATGTTTGCTTTCTCTTTTTTTCATTCATATTCTGTTAATTAAGTGAGCTGCCTCTAATCTTCCCCTGCCAGTAGCATCATGTAGCCACCTAATTAAATTAATTGGGGAAGATGTTTTAAGTATGTAATTAAATCAATTAATATAATTTATGCCTGGCTTAACTGTACAGTGGAAAAACAGCTGAAGTTTGACTAGATGAATCCACTACAGCTTCCTGTCACTGATCAATGCTCTTCTTGATTTTTAGCATCTGGCAGCCAACTGGAATCGCATCAGGACCTCCAGGAGGACTATTATCCATATCCCATCATTAGGTATAACACTTTTGCCTGCAAATCTATCAGCAACCTCTATTACCCACCACATTATGGCTCCTTGATTGAGTTCAAGGAAGGCCCCTTGTTTTATTCAAATTGGTCTCGGCAGGAAAATGTTCTCGACATGATGAGAGTAATAACACAGGGCCCTCGCTCGAAACGGCGTTTAATTTGGGGATTAAGCAAATAAAGTCATTATGTGGGGGCTGCTATTCAGTGGAGAGGTGATTTGCTGTAATTCGCTTTCATCTGTATGAAATGAACTAAAAAGTTGTATTTTTCCCCCTGAAATAACAGATAATGTTTTCGATCTTCTTTAATGATAGAAGAACACAGGCTTGCGTGTGTTGTTGCTGTTACGCCAATAAGCCAGGATATTGCTTGTACACTGTTTTTAATCAAATGTGCAGTCAAAATGATAAGCTACATTCTCTGAAATTATTTAGTTCTAATTACGAGCAGATGGGATGCTTTATTTGCACCTAGGGCGCCTGAGCAAAAGGAAATGCTGTGTGAACAAGAATAATTAAGAAGTTGAATAGTGTTTTTTGTGCTTAAATAATCTGCAGTTTCATGTTAATTAGCACTAATGTAATTATTTAATTACATTTATGAATTGGGGAACTTAAAAGCTGTTGTCTGCAACACAGTAGTAAAATAGGTATGCCAAAATGACATTGGGAATCTCAGAAGTCTGCACTGGAAGTTCCTTTAAAATACGAGCTGCTGTCAAAATGTGTGGGTTTGTTTGCTTGCTTATTAGTTTTGTTTTGTTTTGCTTTTTAATCTACCTAGTGTGCTAAAAATTTCCTTGGTGAGACCAAATTTCCCAAGCTGACTTGGTATCAAATCTTCATATTACATATTGGCTCTTTGTTAAGGCCTTTTAAGTAGAGCGATGCATTAAGTGATCTATAGTAATAGAATTCTAGATTGCAATTTATTTGTGCCCCTCTGTGAGTATATGTGTGTGTGTACTTAGGCACAGTATAGAGCATAACACATTTAAACAGTAATATGAAAAAAAATAAACCAACACTAAAATTATTATATATTATCTTTTAAATTAGTAAAATAGTAGTAGTAATAAATTAATGCAAACTTTCCTAGAATCTAGAGCGCTTACAGAAAAGTTAAGAAAGTATGTTAGAGCTGCACAGAGCCTTTTAGTTTGGGTCTTTTTATGGCTCACAGAAGAAATTAGTTCCTTCTTAGGATGTAAGTGAGGTAAGACAGATCTGAATTTCATTCCAAGTTGGATTTTGTTTTGGTGGGACTAGTTTTGCACACAAAATTAGTTCACACTCAGAAATTGCACTTGTAATTGATTACCACCAGAGAGGCTAATTGCAGACACAATTAACAGACCCGAGTCCCTTGGAATAAGGTGCAAGAGCCTTTTGCTTCTGCAACTAATTGTGGCCCTGACCTGGTATTATGCGGGAAATTTTGTTTTGTGTTCTCTATTTTATTCAAAACTAGAAATAGGACAAGACCCCCACTTTGCAATGTTGACAGCATGAAGGTATCACAGGCACAATTTCCACAAACTCCTTCCTTCCACCTGTCACCCTTCAAAACCCCAGTGCAGTCAGCCATGCAGAAAAGTCTGATAGAAAAGAGCCTTTGTCCAAAGAGGTAATATTTTGAAAATAACAGGCAGTAATCTAAACTGGGTAATAAAGAATAATTTTAAATGAAAATGTTTTAAAATTCCAAAAGGGTTTGCTGGATATAGAATAGGTAGAAAAATAACCTGGTCAAAAACTAGAATTGCATTATTTTAGATCTGATATTAAAACTAGTTTTCTTCTAGAATACATATTCTCAGCTTAAATAAACACATAATAAATCTGAAAGTCTTCCCTATTGTAGTAATTTTTGTTTGTTAACAACATAATAACCCATTTTAAAGAATAATTGCTAATCATATATCTTCCAAGAGATAAGACTAAGCATATATATTTTTCTCAACTGACCATTTAAAAAGCCCAATTACACATTTTCACAAGAGAATAATACATGGGCTCTGATCAAATAGTATTTGTTTCTATAACCTATGCTTTAGGTTTTATAAAATAACCTGTGGCTATTAAATTAAATTTAGGTTTAAATAACATTAACCTGTCACCTCATACTTATTCCACAGACACAATTCTCAAACCATAACTTTCTTTAAAAAATGATTATGGTATACCTTTTTTGTGTGCACCACTTTCCCTGTGAATTCTTGAAGATTTAGCTAGTCACAACATGCCTACTTTGTCTCCTGCACTAGGGACAATTCATGAAAACAAAAGTAGATAAAAGTAAAGCCCTTTTTTCCTCTAAACACATGTCCCCCAAAATCTATTCAATATAGTAATTTTGTTTTCAGAGTTGAGAGGGATTCACTAATCAAAATCAGTTGGTAGACATGTAAGGTTCAGGTAGGCATTTAATACAAATCACAGCCTTGTCCTCTTTTTCTCTTTCTACAGGAGATTTGCAATCAATTCTGGTGTAAAATTAGCCCTAGAAATAATTACACCATGTCACTAGCCAATTAGGGCTGCACTAACTTGTTTGAACCCTAAAAATGAAAGATTAGTAGCTGATAACTGTACAGTATATTGCAGTTATAGGCATTTGGTTATTTGTTTATGCAGTTTTGCACACACAAGAATAATTGCATTCTCCAAACTGATGATCATGTAGAGGACCACAGTAATGTTTTCAGTAATGCCTTTGACCACAAAATATTTATCATGTATTTTCAAGTCTATGGCTTGATAATATGAACATTGAGACAATTACACATTGCAGAGTAACCTCTTTGAAAGGAGTAATTATAAAACTTGATTGACTGTTAGGTATTTTGGGTAGTATTCCTAGATGTAACAAAGTTTTAGCTCTTTTTAACAAACAGGAGAGGTGGGATGCTGTTGATTCATTGTCCAAAGAAACTGATCAGCCTTGTAATTTCATAAGATGATAGAAAAAAACCTCATCCTTTTCAGAGTATATAGACTAATCTCTTAATTGGATATTAGATATTTTTATCATTTTTATTAATGAAATACAATGAAATACAAAAATATAACAAAATAATCTACTACGGTTCATAGCAGGAATAGAATACTAGGGTCTATTTTAAGCAAAATCTATCAGTCAAATAAGAAAGAACTGCAACAAAGAACCCTAATACCTCTAGAAAAATCAGAGGTCTAAATAAAACCTAGGAACTAATTCTGCTTCCAGTTTCTCTGGCCAAGTTATTTCCTCCACTTTTAATTTAACCCCTGTGCTTCTTTATTACAGTGCATCATTTGGTGCTACACTTAAACTCAGTGACATTTTAAAATATATGGACATTAAATGAGATAGGCCAAGTGTGGAGCAGGTATATGAGGCCCCGCCAGCCAATTAAACCCCCAGTGATGAGTTTCCTCTCTTACTTCTCTTCCTCTTTTAAAATAAAAATAAGGAATTATTGGGATTTTCTCTTTTCTTTATGTAATCTTTTATTTCATTGCCAATTGATTTAATGGCTAAAAGGAATCTATATAGTTCAGCATCATTTTTTTTTCCCCCTCTGTGCATTACTTCAGCAAATTATCCTTGGAGCAAACACCATTAGTGGTCTCCAAGATACTCCCTTCCATAAAGTTGTGGATTCTGTTGTTGTGAGTGTCGTGAAAAAACAACATTTTTCTACTGCTCTGTACTATCACGGAGGCCTTAAAAATAGGAAAACTTACTTTTGTGTATAACTGACCCTATCCCAAATGTCCATGAGACAGTAGCTCCCTAACCCCACTCCCTTTTATGGAAAGATAAGAACCGGATGTCACCTCCCTTTGTGAACAGGGGCAAGGGCAGAGGACCACAGCCAAGAGTGTTACCTCTGAAATCACATTCTTACTATGTCTCCAAGCACACTGACATCTTTCTGCTTTCTCATTTTTGGGTTGACAACTCAAAGACACAAGAGACTTTGTTCTTAGGGCTAAGAAATTGGGACTTTCAGTCAAATCATCATGGTCTTCAACATGTATTTTGGCAAGTAAGCTATGGAATCCACAGTTCAGTTATGGCATTGTTATACTAGATCCTTGAGACAGATGTACTGCCAAGATCTCCCAGATACAGTTCCCCAAAATATACACATCCTTTGAGATCAGAAACAAAGTGCACTTAAACTGTCCAATTCCTTTTCAGCCTGAATTAAAATGAAAACACATTGTATTCATTGATGTTATATTCATCCAAGTAATTCAAATCAACACTCCTTAATTGGTTAGACCAGAGTTGGCCCCATGACCCTGTAATATTAAGTTACACAGTTGGCCTTGAGCTATCTGATGTTGCACCATGAAGTGCAGAAGCAGCACTGAACACCAGCTCATGAGCTCTTCATGAAATGGATTAGTATTAGGATATGGTATAAAGAGTCTTGCATTTACTAAGATAAAACTATACTCTTTGTCATCGCCTTCATTGTCATAAAAAAATATTAAAATGTTTGTTCAGCTGTTCTCAAACTTATACTTGTAACAACTATTGAGAACCCTAATAAGCATTGTTTCCATAGGTTGTATCTATCAATATATACTGTACTGGAAACTAAAATTGAGAAACTTTAAAAATATTGAATTTACTTTAAAACAACAATAGGGGTGCCTGGGTGGCTCAGTTGGTTAAGCGTCTGCCTTTGGCTCAGGTTATGATCTCAGGGTCATGGGATCGAGTCTTGCATCGGGCTCCCTGCTCAGTGGGGAGCCTGCTTCTTCCTCTTCCACTCCCCCTGCTTGTGCTCTCTCTGTCAAATAAAAAAAATAAAATAAAATCTAAAATAACAACAATAAATCGGTTACCAATGTAACCTGAATAACATATTTTTGTTAAAAAACCTTTATTTTCCCAAACAAAAAAATTTAATGAAAAGAGCTGCGTTGGTTGACAAGTTAGCAAATCTCTTAATAGAACATGGTTGGATTCTCATATCTATTTCTGTATTCAATCTGTTGCAATATGTTGTTTTGATTGAAGCATATGAAGAAAACATGGCCCTACGGAGATAAGTATTTGGAAAAGGGAAAACTGTTTTATACATTTTATAGCCTTTTCAGACAATTGCGTATATTCTTCTTTGATTTTATACCAAAACTCAACAGTGAATGGGAATTCTTATGTTAGTTACAATGTGGAATTTGAAATCCTATCAATAATTTTTTTGCATTTTGTGAAAAAGGTTATCATCTTAGTATTATTTTGAAAATAGTTTCGACCTTCCAGACTCCCTAAAAGGGTCTCAGGACCTTCTACAGTCTCTAGACATTGCTTTGAGAATCACTGGCCTTAGCTCCATGCAATAATAAAGTCACTGATAAAAAGTTCGAATAAGAGAAAGTCTTCCTTCTCTCTCTCTCTCTCTTTTTTAAAGATTTATTTATTTGAGAGAGAGAGAGTGCGCGATCAGAGGGAGGGAGAGAATCCCAAGCAGACTCCCCGCTGAGTGAGTGTGGAGCCCAAAGCAGAGCTTGATCTCACAACCCTGAGATCATGACCTGAGCTGACACCAAGAGTTGGACACTCAACAGACTGTATTACCCAGGCGCCCCAAGTCTTCACTCTTTCCAGAACCGTACAGAATCCATTTGGCCAGTTTAGTTTGAGAATATTTTCAACACTCAACAAATACTTCAGCACCTCCTGTGTCTTCTACGTCCCCATCACAAAATTCCCTAATCCCCCTCAGCAGCCCCCCCCGAAACAATGTTCAGTATAATTTTCATCAAACTGGCACTGCGTATACCACATACGTACATAAAGAACCCAGATAGGTGTCTCTCTTACTATCTCTTAATCTTTGATCTCAGTAGCTTGTGCTTTCACAGTTGCACAAGTAATTAAAACCTAGGTATAACCATAATGCCTCGATCACGTTTCTCTGGATGACTGCAGTATGCTGATGGGCAATCAGTTGTGACATATGTCACATGTTCCCTGAAAATTTTTATGATTAGAGTACCAAAGTTGGGTAACATTAACTTTTTTATGAATTGGAGTAATTCAAGATCGCCTCTATAACGATGTCACTTTGCTCAGCTTCTATCCAGTATGCTTTCTTGGATGGAAGGGAAAGGGTTGGAGTGATAGCTACTGCTATTGTCACCCGGTGTTGGCCCCTAGGAGTAGGGGATGCATGTGAATATCACACAGCACGTGTTTCAAAATGGGCAAATAGTTGAGACCTACTGCTCCAGTCCATCAGATTGAGGCCTGATTGACTACCATCTTAGGCCAAGGTGATCAGATAAATGACAACTTCTTGGTAACCAGAAGTCCATTGTTAACCTCTTCTCTGCCTTAGGTACCCTGTAAGGAATAGGACCAGGGGACAAAGGGAACTAGAAATCAATCACAGGGTGATGAGCAGGCTGTTCCAGAATATGTGCTCCAATGCAACAACAGGGGCCTGTCACATACCAGCCCCAAGGAGGCACAGTCACTGTGAGCAAGGCCTTGCTCATGGGTTTCTGCAGTTTCTGCAAAGGCAAAGCCAATCCAGCAGAGCTAGTTTCCTGGGTGCAAAGAGGCAATTAGCATCATCTGATAGGAGTTTGTGTGGGAGTGGAGATAGGGATGAGAGAGGAGAAAAACGCAGAGATGAAGGTGGAGGAATGATAACGAGTAACCACTGGTGAGCATCCTTGGTTTGGCAGAACAGCAAAGGTAGTTGGATAACTTCACAGAGGCATCTCTCAGGTATCCTCCTTTGATGTGAAGCAGAGGCTATAACATTTTGAGAAAAGATGGAATATTTTCGCATGTGATGGGGATGGCCATAAGGAAAGAGGCTGGGTCCCTCTCTCAAGTGGTAAGGAAGAAAGAGTGCCCCTTTATGCCAGTGCTGTTTTCTCCTAGGCTGATGAGGACCTAGAAAGAGCTACAGGTCCCACTCACCATTCTTTGAATTCCCACAAGTTCTCCAGATCAGAGACCCCATTTTATAAAAGTTGAAAGAAGAAGATGGAAGGTAGGCATCGTATCCATTTTCTTTTTTTTTTTTTTTTTTAAAGATTTTATTTATTTATTTGACAGAGAGAGACACAGCAAGAGCAGGAACACAAGCAGGGGGAGTGGGAGAGGGAGAAGCAGGCTTCCTGCGGAGCAGGGAGCCCGATGCGGGACTTGATCCCAGGACCCTGAGATCATGACCTGAGCGGAAGGCAGATGTTTAACGACTGAGCCACCCAGGCGCCCCTTGTATCCATTTTCTATCACCCTTTAACAAGTTCCCAAAAGCTTAGTGGCTTAAACAATAGAAGTGTATTATCTTAGAGCAATAATTCTGTAGTTCAGAAGTCTGAGAGGGGCTAAAAATCAAGGTGTCAGCAGGACTACACTCCTTCTAGAAGTTCTAGGGGAGAATCATTTCTTTACCCTTTCCAGCTTCTAGAAGCTGCCCACAAAGGTGTGAATGAGGAGAGCCCTTGGCCCCCTTTCTCCATCTTTAAAGCCAGCAACAAGCATCTCTATGTGCCTTTCTTCTATAGTCACACCTTCTCTAATTCTCTCCTCTCTTGCCTCCCTCTTCCACTTTTAAGGACCCTTGTCATTACACTGGGTCTAGCCAAATAATCCAGGATAATCCCCTTATTTAAAGGTCAGCCGATTAGCAACCTTAATTCCATTTGCAACTTTATTTCCCCTTTGTCATGTAACCTAACGTATTCGCAGGTTGCCGGGATGAGGACATGGACATCTTTGGAGGGCCATTATTCTGCCTGCTGCAACAATTGGAAATAAAAGTGAGAAAAGAGGCAGAGGCTCTTTGTCCCTTCTAGAGTTCTCTGCTCACATTTGGAGAGTCTTGCCTCACTCTTCTTTTATGCAACCACATTTATGCAAGAGCTAAATATGTCCTATCCGAACTGTATAGTAATTTGTAGGTTTATGTGATCTTGGACAAGAGACAAGGCACTTACCCTGGTTTTTCTTATCTATAACATAACAGGGTTGAAGTAGATGGTGTCTCAAAAACTCCCCCCGTGTTTCTATCTGACCTCTGAAGTACCAGTGTCTCTGCAGATTATATTCTGAAATGTGATGGTTCATTGCCACTGGGCAGGTCTGCTGAGTTCCCCAAGGCCACAACATCCTTGCCGATAGCTTAGTGGTTAAGTCACTATTGGATTTAATATATGTACTGCCAGCATTGATGAGCATCTTTTCACCTGGATGTCAACACATACTTTTGTGGGTGTATGAAACATAATAAATCTGACTTTTTAAAAAAATTGACTCCCAACTTCTGCTCTGCTGATGGCAATGTTCACTGCATTGTACCTTGTCCATGTAGAATGGTCTGTGGCTTGCCACAGGATTTTTTCTTGTTATGGGCTTTGGAAGCACATATACCCCATAACATTAAAATACCTTATGTTTGTACAGCACTTCACAGTTTACAAAATGTCTTCATATCTGTTACTTCATGTGAGCCTCTGTAACAGTGTTCTGAGATTGCTAACATTCAGTTCTTTAAAATGGGTGTATTTGTAGGGTTAACTGAGTAACCAGTTCTGTCATAATTCTGCATAGACATTTTATATGCGTCCTTGATCAGTGGTAACAGAGGTACCAAGTAATTTGTTGGAAAACTGACCTCCAGCACTTGATTGAAACACAGACTTACTCACATGCGGCAACAAAGTGATCAGACATCCTTTATATTTTAAATTGGACATCACCTTAATGAGACATCTCACACTGCCTTTTATCTTTACTTTTGAAAGGAAATGCATCCGTGGAATGCTCTCCGGCATTTTTCTTAATCATACTTTATTCTTTAGGCATTTTTCCTGCCTTCTTATAGTTTGGATATAGAAGTTATTCACAAGACATCTTCCTAAATATTTATCTGAATATAGATAGAATTATACATATGCAAAATCCTAAGAGTCCCAGTACTGCAATCACACATCAAGACAGCATTGTCTGCAGCGGTCTACACTTTCATATGTGGAAGGGTTCCCCAACCAATTTTAGAAATTAATAATTTTTCAAAAATAACTCGAACAAGCTATTTGTCCTTCTGCCTCTGTAGTTCTGAAGTTCATCTGCATAAAGCAAAAGGGAGACTTTAAGATGAATTGTAAGCTCATTTAATTTCCAGACGACGTCTAGTGTTTAAACACTGACATCAAAGCAAAGAGCCAATTATCAGAGTGCATTTGATCTGAAGCCCTGTTGCCTGAATTGCTATAGTTTTCCTTATGCTGAAAAGGAAATCTGTGTCACATCTCAAAGATGTAATATTTAAAATCACTTTATCTAAAGCAGTTTAACTTGAAACATGTGTTTGGGCTCACTAACCACAAGGAGGCATTGAAGCATCTCTTCAAAATGTGAAAAGCAATTTTACTCAAAAAAAAAAAAAAAGTTGCACCAACAGTTGCTGAATTTCATATAAGCAATTATACCTGCCTGTGAGTATGCGTGCCTTTTAAGTTCATGCTTTGATCCACTTATTTTTTTTTAACCCCTGTAATGCCAGCAGGAAGAGTTGCCGCTGTTTCTTCTTTTAGTTTTGTACAAGAGTAATCCACATGCATTTTCCTTCTGCTCTGTTTCCAGTGGACACGAAGGCAAACTGCAGGACTTCTATCAGTACTGACAAAGTAACTGCATTAACCTTTATTGCCCTCTAAAGGTTAAAATTTCTTTTGACTGGGTGAGCAGAAGCGTATTTCTTTAGTATTCAGAATTACCTAAATACATATTCCTGACAGCAAGGGGTTTCTCTGAAATCTGTGTGTTAGTTTAGAATGATTCTGGGGACACATCTTCAAAATGCCACACAGGAAGCATAAGTTAAAAAGAGCCAATACAGTTTGTTTGTTTGTTTTTTAAACTCTGAGCATAATTTTCTTCAATGTTGTTTTGAACATTCATGTTCAATGTCAGACATTTTCCCCATGTTTTTGTAATCTTGGTTCCCGGTGGTTTTGCTGGTATTGAAAAATGCAAACTCTTCTTTTGCAGAATATGCTGCTTAGCAAATCTTCCAGAATAATGCTTAGTCTCCTGAGAAGCAAGGATCTCATTCTTAGGAGTTAGACTGTGTCTGCAAGATGCTTCTGAGAAAATTCTTGCCTAGAAATGTGGACTGTGACCCCTGAAAATCCTAGTGTGCCATTTTGCCATACTGACTTGCTCTCTCTGCGTTTTGACATCTTGTTTACCTTTTAGGATATTCTCTGCCTGTGAGACAAAATATTGACGACTTCAACACACAGCAGAACATGCAGCTGGGGAGGCTGTGTGACATCTTAGGTACAGTAAACACTTTCACACAAATGACTCTTGGGAATGTTTATCAGAGGATGTTGATAAAAATGTTTAATTTTTGCTTATTTTTTTCCCCTGCAAGGAAAAAGTGTGGATTTCTAATCTACCGGCGGGGCCAATTAAATGTTTGGTTTTAAAGAACAGATTTATAGTGGCGTTGACTTGAATTAAAAAATGACATTTTTAACTAATTTATTTGGGTTGCCTTTTCTAAATTCTGAGGATTTCTCTCCTATAGCCCCAAATCCTCTTCATTTCCCGACTCCAGCAGTGAGGGAAGCCAACATTTTATATCTGTGTCAGTATTGTCTATTATGTTATCTGGGGAGTAGGTGGAAGGTGGTATCGGAAATGAAAAGAATTGTTTTCACTATAAGACTAAGAGGGATGAGAAGATAGGTTTTTTTTTTTTTTTTAAAGAAGTTTTTATTTAAATACATATCATCTAGTTATTAGAAAACAGGAGGTGCCTAGGAGATGGAATTCTTAGAAATATAGACCTCAGGTGGTAGATATTGCCTTGTAAAGGTCAGGCTCTGACACTGGCTTGGTCAGTTCTAAATCAGACACCAGCTTGGGCCAGGAGAGAACACAATAATGCCCTGGTTGGTGCTGCTCAAGACCAAGGTTCAGGTTAGGCTTAACACAAGGTCGCAAAGGCTAAGCACTAATACTGAATCGGTTTAGAAGCTACTGGCCAGAAATTCAGGGTAAACAAAAATTAGGTTTTTATTAGTTACCGAATAAGAACTTCTTTGTTTTGCGAAAATATAACCGCTATGGCCTTTATTTAAGCAAAACAAGGAAGAATTTTAAATTATCAATGACCAACTCAGCTGGCTCCCCGGAATGACATACTTTACATGATTCATATATATTTCAGCATCATTATTATTTTATAAATGCCATTTGGTAACAAAAATACATCAGTACTAGAAATTTACAGTGTCCTAAAATAATAATAGTGTAATTGCTTTAATCTATTATGTAGGCGCTAATATCGTTTTTCAGAGTTACAAAAAAAATTTTTTTTTAATGACTTGAGATTGATTTGTTAGTGCTGAGCTATTTCAACTAAAAACCTGACTGGGTGGAAACCACTGAAGTGCAGCAGAGGGCAGACTTTGCTCTAATTTATTTGAATTAATTTTTTTCTTTAGCTTTTTATATACCCTTCTATATATAGCACAAACCATCACCAAAGAATTTCTTTACAAAAGAGTCTCATTATTAGAAAACATTTGAAAATATGAGGTTTCTATTTTAAATAATTCAATAGTTCAGTCTATGTCTTACCTGCAATGGAAAATTTCACTAATATGAACTTTTCTGAGAGACTATGAACCAAATGCCTTTTTTTGGTACACTGTCTTCATGATATAGCAATCTGATCCCAAAACCTCTTCAAGAGATGTAATGAAAGTTTAGAAATGGTAGTTAGAAGGTAGAAAAAGTACTTGCTTGTGAAATTTTTTTTAAAAATATGAAGAAACTAGGAAAAATAGTAATTTTATATAAGAATAAATGATTATCTTTTTTTTTTTTTTAATTCCATTAATTCCTAGTGAAGTGTGTTGACTTTTTGCTTATTCAGGGAAAACAAAGAGAATCTGATTAGGTTGGTAAGACCTGTCATTTGGATATTGGCGGTGAAGTCAGGTTGTCAGGTGGAGACCCCAATGGCTACCAGTATTTTCAATTCCTAGAGGAGTTAAGCAAGAGAGTGACCATTATTGACTATTGACTAGCGATTAAAGCAATCTTTGTCTTCATATTAATTGCTTTCCAAAATTACCTGTCAATTAATTTTGAACATTTGCAGATGCACAAACAAATATTGGATATTCGTGTTAGTGATATGTATTCCTTTGCCAGAAATGCACAGGGAGGGTGAGATGAGCAATATGATTTGTTGTTATTTGTAACCTAGAAACTGCTTCCCAAGAAAAATTTAGTTTTCTTCAGCTGTGGAGTCTTTATTTTTGTTGTTTGTTTTTATGTCTTTTTTTAATACTTAAAAAAAATCCTAGTTTGGTTTTTAAAACCAAATAAAGACCATATCCAA
Organism: Phoca vitulina; assembly: GCF_004348235.1. Taxonomy (NCBI): domain Eukaryota; kingdom Metazoa; phylum Chordata; class Mammalia; order Carnivora; family Phocidae; genus Phoca; species Phoca vitulina. The sequence continues at coordinate 32,953,532 of NW_022589723.1, forward strand.
AAGCCACACTGAAGTTAATTTAGATTGATTTTGTCCAGATCTTCGCCATTTAACCAGCTTTTTTGCACTTCAGCGTTTCTCTAAAGAAGAGATAAATAACACTACCACTAAAAAAATAGACACAATGATTCCTTCAGAAGGAGGGCTGTGAGGTACCCTTAGTTTAGTAAGACACTAGTCTCCTCTTGCAAACCCAAAGTTTGGGATAAATAATTTGGTCATTCAGCAACTGGATACAAGTTATTTACTGTCTCCTCAGTTAATTTATTTTAAGGTTTATGTGACAATTTGGTTTCAAAATCAAATAGGGGCCACTTACATATTTACATTTATGGAGTGCCTCCTCTTGGCTCAGCACGGGGCCATTCAGCACAGGGCCAGTTTGGAGGACACCACTTCTCCAGGGGGAGGATTTCTCCCACAGGCCATTGATCTCACTGATTGTGTGAGATTCTCTACTTCCCAAATCCCTCCATCCTCCCACATCCCTCCGGTCAATCCACAGGTATTTACTGAGTGGCTCCTGCACTCTCCACACCGTACCCGGGCTTGGTGGAATATAGGAAAGAGCACACACCTTGCCTTTAAGAGTTTGGAGAGACAAGATTAATAGATTTGAGACAGTAGGATGAAATGCCCGAGGATACTACATCATGTTGAATCTTGGGGGTGCTGTTAAAGGGAGCACAAGCGTGGAGGGCAGGGTGTGGAATCACTGTCGGCTCCCCTAGTCAGGGTGGGCCGTGCCGCAGATTCCTGCAGCTGTATTGTTTACTGACTACCTACTATGTGCCAGATACCGCACCAGGTGCTTTACAGGTATCCTTTCATTTAATACGCTTCAAAACTCTATGTCCCAGGTGATTTTTTTCTCCATTTTGGAGATGAAGAACTGATGCTTACAAAGGTTAAATACTGTGCCCAATGTTCCCAGGCAGCTGAGCTGAAATTTAATCAGTCCGTGTTCTATATACTCTTGTCAAACTGAACAGAGGAGTCCTCAAATCCCCTCTGAGCCCTACCTGACCAAGGAAATATTTTACAGTTCTGCCTCCCCCAAACTTCCCAAAGCACCTGTTCCACGTGCTTCACTGGGTCCGCCACTCTTCACCTTGTTTGAAGGCTGTTTGTGCCCATGAAATGGTCGCTCCTCATGGGCATTATCCCAGCTGCTTTGACTCCTCATTTCCCTCCATGTCTAGCCAAGTGCTTTGCCCCTGCCGATCAACCAGTTATTTTATGAATGAATGAATGACTCCAGTGGCTGCTGATTCCCTGTCCCAAGTCCTTAAAATATTAAAACCCTGCAGTGGGTAATCTCATCTCACTATCCCATTTGGGTGGGATATTTAATTAGGATTTCTTCCTATGTACATACTAAGAAGCACAACTTAAGAAAGACAGTTAAATTAAGACAGCATTTCCTTTAAACCAAGAATCACTAGATGTCCTATTTAAGTAATATACTCCTCTTTGGGAATGGAGCAGGGAAAAGGTTGGTTTCCTGAAATAATCATTGCTATGGTCATAATCAGACCATTTATTTGGACAGGATGTTCCCTGAATTGGCCCTGCCAAGTCCAGGCAGAATAAGAAATTGCAACTTCATCAGCTTTCTAAAGTTAATAGCTCTGTTTTATAATTTACTGAAGTTAATGGGATAAATTTTTAAAGCACTATGCAATTCCCATTGATGTTAATGGTAGTTCTGGGGCTAAATCCCTATGTATTATTTGAAAGCACACTTCCATAGTACCTCACAGCCCTCCTTCTGAAGGAATCATTGTGTCTTATTTTTTGGTGGTGATGTTATCTATCTTTTCTTTAGAGAAATGCTAAAATGCAAAAAAGCCAGTTAAATGGCGAAGATCTGTACAAAACCAATCTAAATTAACTTCAGTGTGGCTTTTGGATATGCTCTTTATTTTAAACTGTGCAACATCAATCTGATGCCAGAGTTCAGAATGTCATTTACCTTTATACCAGTAATTAACATTGTGCCTGTTGTTTTTAGATGCCAATGTGAGCGTCATCTACATCTGCTCCATTCAGATGAACGATGAATTACTGCAGTATTACAATAAAATCCTGAGTCTACAGGCAGCTGTCAAATCGGGGAACCTTGAGGACAGAAGTGACCTGCAGGACAGGTTCAAAATTATCACCCCTGAAGCTATAAACATCTTCCCTGTGAGTCTGTCTTCTAATTACTATGGCTTCAGGGATGCAGTAAAATTAAATTGGAAATTTTATAACTTGCAACGCTCTGGTACACATCAGTGAAATATTATTGCAAGTTTAACAGCTTTACTGATTAGACTACTAGTTGGACTGTAGGAAATAAATATCCCAGTTTAACTTGCAGACTTAGTTGAGCTACTCTTGCCCAGTTTCTCTATAGCTGAAGCCTAATTGCAGTGATTCGGTGGTACCATCAAGTAGGTAAATTTATAACATCTATAGTTCCTTTTCCTTAATTTTGTGTGGTGGACGCCAAGACAGAGAAAGGCTGGGCCCACCTTTGGTCACCAAGCTTGTTAGGGACAGAACCTCGACCAGGGCCCCTGTTTTCTGATTTCCACACTGCTATTCTTTGTTACTCCCTGGACTTGTTTCCTCAAGGGAATTTGGCCTGATTTACCACATCACAGGGTTCATAATGAATGAGGTTCAGATTTTTTTTTTTAACTTGTACTGATTTTTAATGAATGGGATGAATTCTAAATGGAACTCCATTCCCACATAAGAGCTTTTGGGAAATTCATGGAGTCACAAGCGCAGTGCAAGAGATGGCTTGAAATGAATTTCTCGGGGCACCTGGGTGGCTCAGTCATTAAGCGTCTGCCTTCGGCTCAGGTCATGATCCCAGGGTCCTGGGATCGAGCCCCGCATCGGGCTCCCTGCTCAGCGGAGAGCCTGCTTCTCCCTCTCCCACTCCCCCTGCTTGTGTTCCCTCTCTCGCAGTCTCTCTCTCTGTCAAATAAATAAAATCTTAAAAAAAAAAAAGAAATGAAATGAATTTCTCTATGTTTTAACAAGAATTTAAGCTTTCCATTTTAAGCAACCAACATTTTAATACCTAATGGACTACACAATTTTGAGGAGACTTTTTTTTGTATAATTAAGGGTCTGAATTTGCTGCTAAAGATAGCTCTCTCCACGCACAAGTGGGATGCACCAAAATCTATGCTCTATTTATTGGCAAAGAAACCGAGGGCATGCTTTACTAGCTATGTGTTGTTGCTACCCATTAACCCTTCAGATGCATGATGTTTTGACACCCCCCCCAAAAAAAAGGCCTGCCAGGGCTGAGTATGTTTGCTATAACATTTCTGCTTTGCTAGTATACTCAGTGAATTGTCATCAGGATTTACTCTCTTCTTCCAAGATAAACATTTTATTTTTTCACAACTGGATACCTCAATGTTCCCCCCAAGCTCTCTGCCTAGCTCTGTTTCATGGGCACTGCTTGGCTATGGAGGAGGATACAGGGGCGGGGTGAACAAGAGAAAAGACAGGGGACAAATCATCACCACTTCCTTATGCTCTTAGGAACCTCCCAATATCCTCCATCAGGGCAAGGATTGCTTGGTGCTCTCTAGCTATCCCCTGGCCTCAGTGGCAGGGTCAGAGTGGACATTAGAAAGCAAGGAAGAAAAAACTATCATTACTGTGTAGTTAATTTCCCGATTTTATCCAGCCAGAAAATGGAGCTAATGCCTAGTAGCTGCTGATAAGGAGTTTCTGCACATCTGAAAAGTCCATATATATCAAAGAGGCATGGAATGGGAAAGGGGCACTAATTTGGGAACAGGAAAGTGAATGCACAAGTAACATTTCTTAAATGCTTAGCACACATTTTCTCATTTGGTCCTCAGAACAATGCCAACAAGACAGAAATGATCAATCTCTTTCTATGGCTGAGGAAACCAAGTCTCATTTTCTAGTCCAAAGTTCTTGGTGGGGTCAGAGTCTAAACTAAAATCTGTCCGACCCCAGAACACTATCATGAATTGGAATGATTGCGTTGCTCCTGGATGCCCCTGTGGCTTAGGCAGCTCCCTTTACCTTTCTGGTCCTCTGATCTTCATCTATACAATCAGGTGATGGGTAAGGGCATTTCAAAGACCCTTCCAGCTCTACAATCCTGTTACTTGAGACAGGTGCCCTGCAGTCCACTCTTCAGCTTCTAAGCAAGAGATAGGCAGTTGGCACTAACAGATGCACTGAGTCACATTCATAGTTAGGTCTGCATCTTGGTGAGTAGAAACGAGTAGGGAATATTTTAAGTGCTTAATACTTCTCATAGTTTAAATTTAAATTATTTGAGTAATTAATCACTCATAGGCAATCAACTTTTTAAAATACAAAAATTAAACTCTCACTTTCACATCAGTTCCCGCTCATGTTTAGTTATTGCTTTATTTCCTTTTAATGGGTTTGAGAGATTGTATCAGTGCTGATTTTCATTCAAATGGATGGCTTTGAGGAGATTTTTTTAAAGCATGCCAAAAATCTGTTTGTACATCTCTCCAAGTTACTATGTGATGCTTGAATCTGTAATGGTAAAAAGTGCTCTTATAAAGTCATCATGTCTGGTTGTGAACATTTTAATGTTTACGAAGACATCCCAAACAACTACTTTTTGTTTCAGGTCCAAAAAAAAATTAGTGGTGATAAATCAAATGTATGTATAATGTTATGGAACTGGGAACATTTTAGACTTTTGTCATCTTTGCTAATCTGCTGCCTGGATCTGATGATCATGATTTTCTCTCAATGGTCATACAAGACCCGCGGTCAGTAACGTGTTCTGTGCCATCACTCACTCGTATTCAAATCTTTACTAAACACATATCGAACACAATACTATGGGACCATCTTGCCTGAAGAACAAGGCAGGCCCACAGATGACTATAAACCAGAGTCCGGCTGCGTGCTCACCAGGAGAGGAGCCAGAGCCCCAACCTGACTGGAAGTGGCTCAGAACTCCAATATTAGGTTCTATCACTGCATCTGCCACCCCCTCATCACACCTCATAAACTCACCAGACCTTCACTACTCAGTCTGGAGAATGGGAGAAGTTGTGGTAACTGCAGCACGAAACTGTGCCAGTCCCCGGGTTTCAATCTTGCCTCTGCTGTTTGCTACGTGTGTGACTTTGGGCAAGTCACTTGAGCCTCCGTTTCCTCACCTCCAAAAGAGGAGCTGTTCATTGGTACAGTGTTCTATGGATCAAACAAGAGAATAGTGTCAGAGGCTTTGGCCTTGTGACCTTGACACTGAGAGCACGGCCACCTTAAAGCATTCTTCTAGGTACCCTGTAAAGCTCACCATGTTACATATATTATGACTCAAGTCCCCAGTTCTCCCCAACACTTAATTTTTTTACCTTTCCTCATTGTAATAATTTGTGGGGTAAGGAGAGGGGTGAGATAAACAAGGAGAAAAGATGGTGATTAACCAGATGGGAAACACAAACTCAAGAGGAGGTACCAGCCATTGTGTGGTGGAGCACTGGGTTTCCCAGAATTGCAGTCTCCAAAGTAGGTGTTGAAAATGGATTTAAATAATGGTAGAAAAGGCATATGACATAGATCTAAGAGCTTAGAATAGAACACTTGCCCTGGAAGAAGGGCCCTATAGTGTAAATTAGATAAATCCTCTTCTCAGAGGGGCTCTGTTTTTTGTCTTTTATTCTAACTGGGGGCAAAATACACATAACATAAAATTTACCATTTTAATCATGTTAGGTGTGCAGTTCAGGGGCTTTAAGTACATTCCCACTGTTATGCAATCATCGCATTATCCATTTGCAAAACTTTTTCAACATCTCAAGCAGAATTTCTGTACCCATTAAACATTAAGCCCAGAAGAGCTCTGGTTTGAAAGGGAAAGTTATTTCAGAGCTGGAAAGACCCCAGAGACTTCTAGTCAATGCATCATTTGAATATGGGGGCTGAGGCTCAGAAAGGTCGAGTTTTCTAAATCACCTTGCAAGTTACAAATTCAGGCAGGACTGAAACCCAGGGGCTCTCCTCGCTCTCTTTCTCCCATACTCATCATTACATCTTCTAACGGTTTGCAAACTGGTGCTGCTAACATTCCCGGAAACAGTTGCGTAGCTTTTCTCCACATTTTTATGCCATGTTGAGTAGATAATTTTGACCAGAATTGGGGAAGTAGGTGCGAATCTGCAAAATCCCTTAATTCCCTTAAGACCCTGGCACCTTGCATTATATAATTCGCACGGCATTTTTAATGACTTTATTTTAAAAGAGAGTTTTTCTCTGTAATAATAATTAGTACCATTTATTGAATATCAACTCAATGCCATGCATTATAACAGGTGTATTACATTCATGATCTTATTTTAGCCTTAGAGCAACCCAGCAAATAGGTATTTTTATTTCCACTTAACAGATGGAGAAACCGGGGCATTCTGGGTGGCTCAGTCAGTTGAACGTCCGACTCTTGGTTTGGGCTCAGGTCATGATCTCATGGGTCATGAGATCGAGACCTGAATCTGGCTCCCCACTCAGCAGGGAGTCTGCCTGGGGAGTCTCTCCCTCTGCTCCTCCCCCAACTTGCTCTCACTCTCTCTCTAAAATAAAATAAATATATCTTAAAAAAAAATACAGGGGCACCTGGGTGGCTCAGTCGTTAAGCATCTGCCTTCGGCTCAGGTCATGATCCCAGTGTCCTGCGATCGAGCCCCGCATCAGGCTCCCTGCTCGGCAGGAAGCCTGCTTCTCCCTCTCCCACTCCCCCTGCTTGTGTTCCTGCTCTCGCTATCTTTCTCTCTGTCAAATAAATAAATAAAATCTTTAAAAAAAAAAAAAACAGATGGAGAAACTTAGGCAGAGGGAGTATAAGTCACTTGCCCAGGTTCAGGTAGCTTATAAGTGATAGAGCTGGATTCTAAGCCAGCACTCCCAAGTCCCTAGCACCTTCGCACGTGCCGTGATGCCCTCCTCTCTAGAGGAAATGAGCAATCTTGGGTTCTCATATTCCATCCTTGGCTAATGTCTTTCCTATGCCCATCCTCACCTGATTAAATCCTCCCTCATCCTTCAAAATTCACCTCAACCCCAAACTCTTTCATAATAATAATATGAACTAACATTCATTATGTGCTTATTATATAAGTGCTTTCCATGCATTTATCTCACTGAATCTTCACAGCATGCCTATGAGATGGGTACTGTTATTATACTCATTTTACAGATGAGGAAACTGAGGTCCAAGGAGAATGAGTAATTTGCCATCTCCATGTCCCCACCAGCACATGGCCTCTGCCTCCCTCCTCCATGACTCCCAGCCCTCTGTAACTCTTTATGGCTCTTCTCTGCCTTGTATTGGTTATCCATTGACTGTACTCATTTGTGTTCCCACTCCTTGAACGCAGAGACATGCTTGTACTGGTTTTGGTATGTGCTGACCAACTGGCTCTGTCCTCCGCCCCTCCTAGACATGCCAGAATTGTTTATTTTATTGAATGAGCAGTCACATGTATTACTGAGTGAGGTCTAAATAGTCAAAATAAAAAATAAATAAATAAATAGTCAAAAATAGAAAGAATTTTCCATTGGAAAATAAATTTAAGTCTTGCTGAAGTTTTCAAATATTTTCTACCCATGAATCCTCTCCAGAGTGTTGGCTAAAAACCAAAACAATCATTATAAAAGTACATATTTTCTAAAATGGACTTGGTGGTCGAACTTTGGAAAGAGAGTATTGAGTGCCCTTTGCCTAACCAGTCACTTGAAGAGTTGCCGGATTAAGAGTCCCATATAGTCAAGCATACTGTAAGGCTTTTTTCTTCATTTTTTGTATTGATTTTCCAGACGCTTTAGTGTTAAACCATGCCAGAAGTGTTGCAGAGATGAATCACTATTTTCCAAAGGCCGCCAGCCTCTTTTCCTTCTGACAGAAGGATAATTCCACATGGATCAAATAAATACAGATGTGTAGTAATTAGTTCTATTCCCAGTGAGCCTATTTCCAACACACTAAAGATGTGAGCGATTATGGAGCCTCACCCCAACAGCTTTTATCAATTTAAACTGCTAAACAACAGGATAGGTCATAACCCAGCCTGCTATTAATAATGCATTTATTGTGTGCAACATTATAAATTAGGCATATGGACTAGGAAAGAACACCTTTTAACAAGAACGATATGGTCTCCCCCCAGAAGCATCATATGTGCCTGGCCACTTACCTGATGTACAGTCCCAAGGCGATCAAGAGAATAAAAAATCTCATCCAAGGAAAAGAGGCCTACATTGTCAGCGGGCTCCTCCACAGAGATGATTTGGCTGTGGCGGATATGTTAAACTTACCCATCCTGGGTCCAGAGCCTGAAATAGCTCATCTTTACAGTAGCAAGTCTGGAAGCAAATGGGTCTTCGAGAGCGCCAATGTGCCAGTCCCTCCTGGAGTGTATGGCATCTATTGTCACCAACAGGTATGTGGGTGGACAGAGTGAGGCTCTGTTCAAGTATGTCACACCCTCTTGACCTTGTGGGAACTTCAGGGCTTCTGAGGCCAGCCCTACCCGATGAAGAATATATGGAATGATTAAATTATTTGATGGGATCTGCTTGAGGCCTTCATGTTTCAAAGGCTCTTCCTGTTGGCCTTGCAGAAATTGCGGGGATTACTCAAGATATTTACTCATTTGTGTTAAGCCATTGAAGGCCCTGTCCATGTACTAATCCGCTCTTAGTATTTATCACCTTAAAATGGATTAATTGATCATCATATTAGCTAGCCAGTCATTTAGGAGGACCCTAGGAAACGTGAGAGGCAGTTTTGGTGAAAAGGAGCAGGTTTGGAAAACCCCAGTGAGCGAGCCTTTCTGCTGAGTCAGGTTGCGGAGGTCCTACAGCAGAGGGCTGCAGACATCCTTGGCTCTCAGGAAGGGGCCATAAAGGCAGTAGGAGGAAAATCCCAGAAAGAGGACAGGAAATGGATCCAGAATAAAACTACCTGCATCTGTGTCTTTGCTTTGGACCAGGTCTCTGGCTATGCATTCCTCCAGCAGACAGGATCCTAACTATTTAGAGAACTATAATATTAGTCACTAGAAATGATCTTTAAGTCAGCTCTGGCACGTGTTCTCCCATTTAACCATTACCTTTTTTCACAAGAAAGAAATAAAAAGACAAATGGCTGTTAACATTTCCTCACCTCTGTTTCAGTAGATTTCTTAACCATGACTCCTAGCCAATCACAACTACTGCAGGCATCCAGTTCTCAGGAACCTAAAGAACTGTGCTCAATGAAGCAGTGTGTGAGGGACGACACTTAGGGATCCTCCTTCTTCCCTCAGTCGCTCGATCATGATGTTCTATATGTCCCCAGAATCAAGCCTTTCAACAAACTGTACTTCTCAGAGACTAGTTTGAAGGTATTGTTAACTTATTAAATTGCCCTAAAATGTTTCAGTCTTGCTAGAGTGTTCTTGGGCAATACATGGGCTCATGAAGGAAGTTGCTCTTAAAGATGGCAGAGTCTGGACAAAGCACAGGCAATTTTAGTGAGTGAGAGAGAGGCTCCCCCTAACCTGGTGTGCCCCACTGTTCACCGCCATTAGTCTCCACTGGAATTTGAAGGTAACAAAGTGGATCGCTTGACTCTGCTTCCCAGTGGAATACTCAGCTGAGAGACTTGAGACAAGTGAAATGCACTATAAAACTATAATTTTACACATGTATATTACATGAAACGGTCTTCAAAACTTTAAAATGTATGTGCAAAATTTATATGAAGTCTTGCTTTCATCTTGACTGACAGAGAACTCAGGCCATCTTTGCTAGGAAATGTTTTAGAACTGTGTACAGTTCACTGTGGAATGCAGTAAAACCTCCCTCTCATGCTGGTATTCAGAAGCAGGATTAAAAACCTCCTCGTAGACAACTTGGATTTGAGGGATGTCATTTAATCTATGGCATGTGCAAATCGTATCACAATAAACCAAGTTATCACTGACTTCCACTCCACTTGTTTGAAAACGTTATGTCTGAGGTCATCAAGAATTAAAGTACTCCATTGAGATTTTTCCAGATAGTGACTGCCCTACCTAATCTATCTGAGTGTGTCAGCGTTTTGAATTTGCAGATGGTGATGAATCAATAACGCTGACTTTTTACCAATGTGCATCATAAACTTAAAGCCGGTGAAAGAAAGCTGTGATTATTTTAATTTAGGTGAATAAATATTCCCAACTATCAGCTGGATTTTAGCAGTTGACATTTTTCTACTTCTGGTCTACACTAGTATAAAATGAATGGCAATTAAAAAATATATTACCTCTTTTGAACAGATAGACTCAAATAGAAAATTGATAAATGTTTGGAAATAGCATAAAGTCATTTGGTTTATGATTAAGTAATTTATTTGTTTATTTTTTAAATCTAGCATGAGCCCAGTGAGCATTTCCTCTTTTGATCCATAAAGTAACCATGCAAGCTCTCTTTCTGACATGTGCTCTGTATAAAGTATTGACAGCTTCGGTTAAATAATCAAAACTGGCGATGCTATTTTTAAAGCACTGTTCAATTTTCACTTAAAGATAGCACATAATTCTTTCCAGTGGTGCAGTCTTTACAATACTATTGATCCTCTTCATTACTGTAGGGGATCCATCAACAGACACCCATTTATAGGAATCTCAGAAGCAACAAATAATAGGATTTGGAAGACACAGATAATAATTCTGTTAGTAGTTGAAACCTCCAAATATACAATATATCTGAACATACAGTGAAAAAGGCTATGAAGGCCAGAACACTAAAAAGGCTGGAACACCTTTCCTTACATTAGCAAGAGAATTTCATCAGATATTAACAGCCAGAGACCATTTCTACTTCTGCAAAGTGCGATCATGATACAGCAAAGTATGATTAAATATAGAATCTGTCTTCTCAACACATTAGAGAAAGAAGGGATGTAACTCTGGAATATTACAAAACCTTCCTAGGCTATGCTCATAGCCATATGGTATGCAGACAAGAGTACTTGTCATTTAAACACCAAATTATCTACAGACACTACTTGATAATTAGGGAGCTAAGACAATTCCATTTCCACCCTAATTGAATACCCCATGGTGGCATGGGGCTTCTGGGGATCCCAAGTATGCCCATTTTGATATCACTTCCATACTGCTGTGTAGTGTAACACCCCCAGGAAGATTTGCTGAAAAGACACAACACAAGAGAACAGATTGTGTCTTTAATCAAAATAATTTTAATCTACTAGCTCCAGACTTCAACAGAACTACAATCTTGAGTCCTTTCACGCTCTTTGGTTAAAAAACCAAAAATTAAAAATCCATTTGGTGAGCAAAAACTCATCTAAAGAGAAGAGAATGTCACAGAGACCTCCCCAAGTACAGAGGACCATAGTCAAGAGAGCTCAAAAGAGAGAATGCTTAGTACTATTGTGTTTCTTTCTGGGTAATACAGACCACAACCTTCTGACGGGAAGACCAGACAAAAAATCATTCTGTGATCTAATGGGTTGTTTTTCTCCAAGGCTCTACTAGTAGAGTATTCCTTATAATCAAGTAATCTGGGCTATAGACTTTTGCCTGATTCAAATTTATCCTAAGTGGCTTAATTGACTACAAGGAAAATTGCTTCTCTTGCTCCTCTTCTGACTTCTTTCTCCATCTCACCCTCCTCCTCCACCTCTCTGCAGGCTGAGGTAGGCAGCATGGAGGAGAAGGAATGAACTTAGGTGCTGGAATCAGAGCATCCTGGGTGGAGTCTCTGCTTTTCCACTTAACACCAGGTGATCCGTGATTGTGGGCAAGTTATTTAAATTAGCTGAGTCTCGGGGCACCTGGGTGGCTCAGTTGGTTAAGTATCACCCTCCAGCTCAGGTTAGGATCCTAGGATCCTGAGACTGAGCCCTGCCTCGGGCTCCCTGCTCAGTGGGGAGTCTGCTTCTCCCTCTTCTTCCCCCTCTGCCTCTCACCCTGCTCATGCTCTCTCTCTCAAATAAATAAATAAAATCTTTAAAAATAGTAATAATAATAAATCAGCTGAGTCTCAGTTATTCATATATAAAATGGAACTAATAATGATGCCTGCTTCATATTTGCGTATTATAAGAGAAAATCATATAAAGAGCCTAGCCAAATGCCCAGCTCCTATGGAGAGTTCAGTAATGTTAGATGTTGCTATCCTTGTGATAATAAAGCTTCAACTTCTATCCCTTCCATTTCCATGGGATTGAGCCCAGTTCTTGCTGGAATACTGTTTCAAATAAAACATAGTTGTTTTCATTAATGTTTTATCTCCTTTATCTGTCTTGTTCACATAATACGTATGACATACCTGGCCAGTTGACCAAACAAATGCATTTCATGTATGTTAATGAGGAAACAATTAAACCTTTATAGGTTATAACATTTAGAAATGTTATAAACCTCCAAACAGTTAAAGTTTTCAAGACTATAACTCATTATGGTCTTGAAACTATAAAAAAAAAAAAAAGCATTTGAAAAATCAATAAGTAAACACATAAAGCTCTAGCGGTGCCTGGGTGGCTCAGTCAGTTGAACGTCTGCCTTTGGCTCAGGTCATGATCCTGGAGTCCCAGGATGGAGCCCCGCATCAGGCTCCCTGCTCAGTGGGGAGTCTGCTTCTCCCTCTGCCCCTCACCCCGCTTGTGCTCTCTCTCTCTCTCTCTCTCTCTCGCTCTCTCTCAAATAAATAAATAAAACCCTTAAACACATAACGCTCTAAAAAAGAAACAAAACAACACCAAGATTCAATTACAAATATTCAGAGATTCTTTTGCCTTCAAAAACCCCAGCAAAATGATAATTTCAGAATTTCTCAAAGTAAGACTATACTTTTAAACATACCTTTGGTCCCAGGGGTTAGTGGTTTCTTCACATCATATATATATGTATGTATATATATATGTGTGTGTATATATATATATATATATATATATATATATATCATATC
>NW_022589723.1:32966621-32973040 GCF_004348235.1 Phoca vitulina
TATATATATATATATATATATATATATATATCACTTAAAACTTCTAATCTGTCCTAATAATTAGAAGATAACCAAACGAACAGACCATTTGAATATACCTAAGAAGTACAAGTAAGTTAATACAATAAGAAGGAATCTAGAAAACGAGCCATATTAAATGTTGCTGTGTCTTGGGCCCCACAGATGCTAGAACAGCTGGGTCAGCTGGTCATAGATCACCTGGAAATCCAACGCTGGCTCTTTAAAATGGACTATGAGTTTGGAGGAAACGGGACTGCATTTTGTGACATTCCTTCCCACCTACAGTGCTACAAGTGGTTCCTACAGGAGAGGGGCAGATACGGCCACGAGAACTGGAGGAAGAAATGGGCACAAGTGAGTTCAGTGTTGACATAAGCCCACGGTGTCTGTGCGCAGTTAGCAGATGATGAAAAAGGCTCAGCTGGGCAGTGAAAGCACTTTCTTCTAGACTCAGCTGCATCACCTGTCAGCAGTGAGATCTTAGGCCAGTCATTTTGACTTTCTTGGGCCTCAATCCTCATATACAAAGTGAATGGGCTTGATCAAGTTACTTTAATATTATTTCTAATATATTTTAAAAATTTTCTTAAATTTGAGTAGAGTTGACGCACAAAGTTACATTGGTTTCAGGTGTACAAACAGTGATTCGACAACTCTATGCATTAGACGGTACTCACCACAAGCGTAGCCACCATCTGTCACCATACAGCACTATGACAATACCATTGACTACATTCCCTATGCTGTCACTTTCATCCCCATGACTTATTCATTCCAGTTATATTCATAACTGGAAGCCTGTATGATTAGGTTATTTTAAATGTCCCTTCTTTGGGCCCTAAAAGTCTTCAGTCACATCTTCAAGTTGATTATGATAATTAGGAAGTAATTTTTTTTACCATATTCAAATAGCATTACAAATCTCATCTTTTGGTCTAAGTGAGTCTCGATCATGTGCTTCTAACAACTGTTGTTATTAAGCTGGCTGTGTTTTATTATGAGAGACAAATTCTAGTAGTGAATGGTTGTCACCTGGAAGCTAATGTATAAAAGCATTCTGTCAGCAGTCATATGTTTTTGAAGACAGTTCAAGGAAATTTATGTAACCGCTGGTCCCTATGAGATGTTGAGAAAATAATACATCTCAGCCAGAAAATCTCCCAGCAAAAGCTAAATAATAGGAAAGAAGCCTTAACACATGAGTGGTTGTATATAGGTTTTTCCACGTATACTGGTGGAAGGATGAATTGTACAACTTCTTAGTCTGTTCTAAACTTGCTTAATAATTAAAGTAATTTTAATGGCTTCATATATCAGTTAAACCCACCATTCTTAAAGCTGCCTCACTTTTCATCCAGAGGCCTAGACCTCCCTGGCTTCTCTGAATGTCAAATGTCTATTTTGGCTGACGTACTAATGAAAGCATAACTGATAGGAAAATGTGGGTGCAAATTCCCTTAACTGATTCCTTCCCTGCCAACATACATAGCGGTGGGCTGGGCAGTAAGTTGCATCTGCATTGAGCATCCCACTACAACAGTATATGAATCAAGACACGAGTGATGGAAAGGGAGGGGCGCACAAGAGAGAACCACATTATTCTTGTGGAAATGAAATGACGAATAAATCTAGGGAACAGTCAGAAGAGAGAGTTCCCTTTGATAAATGTTACTGTTCTCCCCATGATCTATTCCGGGCTTTTCTTCCCCCTCGATCAGTGAATGGACTAAACGCACTACCTGTCATGGCCAGATTTTTACATATTATTTAAAGGATACCAAAGTGAATTACTCTTCTAGAAAAAAAAATAAAACAATGAAAATGTATTTAATTTTGAGGCCCATAGAGATATCTCTTGTGTTCTCGTTAAACTGGATTTTATTTCATATTGTATATTTATTTCAATTTTCTTTTTAAAGCAAAACAGCTGAGATTAAACCATGAAAATAAGACTTTTTTATTTAAAAAAAATCAAAATGTTCGTGTGTGAGGTATTTTTCACAATATTTCAAGCTAATCATTTTTAAATAATTCCCTGGTACTAGACTATGATAAACTTAAAATGTTTGACTTTTAAGTTTAAAAAATGGTTAGAATAATAACATGTGGCTGAATTGCACTTAAAACCTGACTACACGTTATTTAATTTCAATTACTTTCAACTACACCGTTTAAAAT
Source organism: Phoca vitulina (assembly GCF_004348235.1). NCBI lineage: Eukaryota > Metazoa > Chordata > Mammalia > Carnivora > Phocidae > Phoca > Phoca vitulina. The sequence continues at coordinate 32,968,821 of NW_022589723.1, forward strand.
TGTCACCAAATACATTTGGCGTTAGTGTTAATATTATTAAATGTGAAACTCTTGAATAATTAATTATCTACATCATTTTTTTAACTTAACAAGGAAAAAATAATTATTCAGAAATCTTTTTAATACCGTGAGGGACTGTGCTTAGCCAGGATGTAGTTAGAAGCCAAAAATAAAAACGAAAAGTAAAGCGGTTCCGAAGAGCTTTTTTTTTTTTTTTGTAGGAGACTATTGACATTCTTTTGCCTTCAAAGTGAAATTGTATTCAGAATAGAAGTGAACTGCCATCTCCACTGAGTGCAGCTATTGAGAATTTAGGATTGGAATTATCCTTTGTTCCAGAAGACCATGGTAATGGTGCACATTTAGACATCAAAGCATTACTTTATGAGCACAGGCATGTTTTAATGTCCTATTACAGTTTGTAGACCTGTTTCTTTTGATAATGAAGATGTTGTGTCATCAAGCCTAGCCTGGCACATACAAAACATATGCTGGCAGGTTATTAAAAATTTCAGCTTCTTGATGAAAGACTATCCTGCAGGCTAAGAGTCCAGAGAAAGACTCCATTCTGGGAGAATTATTAGAAATGAGAATATGACTGTAAGCACTAAATTATGTTAATACTTACAAATAGCATCATTTGCATAGCACTTTATGACACGATACCATGATTTTTCTCATTGGTATGTTGTAGGCAACAGATTAAAAACAGTGCTGTTTATGGGAGTTTGAACTGTTTTGAGATTCTCTTGCATCTTATGCAGATATTGGTTTTAGATGTAGGCATGATTCAGTGTAGACTCAAGGATCTAATACAAAGATCATCTTTTTTTTTCTACTTATCTAATTTAGAGCCAGAGTTATTTGACTGTTTGCAATTGAGACTCGAAACGAAGTTGTGGAGTCAACAAATGCTGGAAAAGCTGTAGTCACATTTAAAAAAAAAAAAATCAGTATAGACATGTAAGTGATCTTAGGAAAAGCGTAATGTTACATGATGGCCACAGGGGTAAAAGAGCACAATTCTCATTTTGTTTTCATGGTGGATTGGTACCAACCTTTCTCTCTTCATCCTGTCAACTGACAAAACCTACTTCCCCCAACAGGTCCCCATAAACTTCATTTACTTAACTACTGAATGCTTGTTAAGGTTTAATGAATCCACACACTTGCCGTTGCACACACTCCAAACACCCCACTCCCCAGTGGGGGCTATTTCTTTTTTTTTAGTAGGAATAAAGGCTTAAACAAAGGGCACGCTTGTAGGGGAAAAGCCTTCCTGGCCACTCTCACCCAAGACAGTGTAGGGAGACCCAGGTAGACATTTGCTGCGGTACCCATCCTTCTTGTGGTTCTTTTTCTTTCTTTCCTTTTTTAAAGGGTACATCTTCCCTCCCTCACTCCTGGGAGACTGGCCTGGTGGCAGAGATGCTACTGGCAATGCTGCTTTGCAAGAAAAGGTCTTTCCAGAACAGTTTCTCCATGTAAAGAGCTAAGCCAGTTTAATTTTGGATTTCTCTGTGCAGCCCTTCTTTTGGCCTCTGTTTCCCTGGATGGACAGTATAGGATGCCAAGGGCTTACTTAGGAGAGAAGGGAGGAAAAGGAAATTGAACTGCCTCTTGAATGCTACTACAAAATATTGCTATTTTAGCCCATCCAAGAGCAGTTTTTTTTTTTAATTTTATTTATTTATTTGAGAGAGAGAGAGAGACCACAAGCAGGGAAGAGGGGCAGAGGGAGAGGGAGAAGCAGACTCCCTGCTGAGCAGGGAGCCCGATGTGGGACTCGATCCCAGGACCCTGGAATCGTGACCTGAGCCAAAGGCAGACGCTTAACGACTGAGCCACCCAGTCACCCCCCAAGAGCAGTTTTATGTTTACTTGTACTTTTGTGTACTTTGTTAGACGTCTGAAATTAATTTGGGGATCACCAAGGAAAACAATCTATTTTTAAAAATATTAAAAATACAGGGGCACCTGGCTGGCTCAGTAGGTAGAACATGCAACTCTTGATCTCAGGGTCATGAGTTCAAGCCCCACATTGGGGGTGGAGGCTACTTAAAATAAAAATTAAAATTAAAAATATGAATTCAAGGCATCCACGCCAAGAAAAAGTAGAATAAACCATAGTAGTTGTTTTGCTTCCTTGTAGAACGAAATCAGCAAACAAAATTACAGAGGAGAACCATCACCTACCTAGTCAGTGCCTTAGAACTCCATGTCTCTATTGTGAAGACCTCCATCCCTTGAGATGCCCTTGCCTCTGGGTCACAGGAGCTTCTGTAGGATGGCTGAGCTTGGTGCTTATGTGGAATTCAGCAGGTATATTAGGTGACTCCAAAGAACCATTACCCTGTAACCACATAATTTTTTAGAAAAGCTAAATGATAATATAATAAGATTAAGGAAATATTTAAACAAATAAGTACATAATCACTTTTCCCAAACTTAATTGTTTCATTTTTGTGTATTAATTTTCCAGTGTGCTACATTTATTTCTTATAGCTACAATAATAGCATATATGCTATTTAAACATCAGATCCTAAATATCCTCCACGTTTACAGGTAGTTGTCACAATCAATGGCTATATAATATTCCCTTGTATTGATTTACTCTAACATATTAAACCATTCAACTAATTTGAAAATTTATATTCTTTCCCACTTTTTGGGGGCGGGGGGAAGAGTGAGGACAAAAAGATTTGTTTTTATTTTTGGTTTTTGTATACATCTCTTTTTACTTCTGCTGAATTATTTCCTGCAGAGAAAGACTCGGGAGTAGAATGTTTTATGGCTCTTGTTACATGCTGCCCCATTACTTTCTAAGAAGGTAGTACCAATTTCCAAGGCTGCTAGCAGAGAATGAGCATACAAGTTTTGCCACCATCTTACCAGCACTGGATATGATGAACTGTTTGTACTTTTATTTTAGATGTCAAAATGTATCTTCTAATTGCTATTACTTGGTTACTAGCAAGGGATCCTTTTTTCACGTCCTTATTTATTATTTGTCTTTTATATCAAAAACACAGCATCTTGGTATTAAGAGAAAATCTAGGTTTCCTAGCTGAAGGAAAAATCTAGGGTGATCATTTTCCCTAGTCATTAAATTCCATATGAATGATTATTTGTTTTTTATATTTGTTTATTTTTATATATTAAAATCTTGACTTCTTAGATTATCTTTACGTATTTAGTAACTGTCAGAATACTGGCCTATACATGAGATGAGGCATTTTCTCAGATATATGAATATACACTGTTATAGTCTTGACGTTTCCCTGCATTTCTCAATAATAATAACAATAATAATTAGCATTGTAGAACAGCTGGGCGGTGCCAAGCCTTTCAGCCCTTTACAGGAACTGTTTCATTCAATCTCATAAAAACCCTGAGGTTTCTACTCATTTACCTCCACACCACGTTGATAAGTATTGTTATTCTGTTTACAGACGGAGAAACCAATGCTTTAGGTAGTTAAGTGACATGCCCAAGTTCATGTAGCTTATAAATGATGGTGCCTAACCTGGAATCCACATCCATTCCCCTGGCCCAGTGTTCTTGCCACATTGAGGTGAGGCCATTTAGAAAAGACCCCTTGTTTGAAAATCCCACAGCAGTGTTTTCCCCCAGGTCTCTGCCATTGTGACCCGCTGCCCCGAGGGACAGGTTTTCTGCCTTCTACAGAGATGGGGGAAATACAAACATTCCCAAACACAGTAGCCTTTGTACTGGAATTTCCCCCAAAGGCAGCAGGGTGGAGAGGTAGGAGGGCACACCAGAGAGCTACAGAGGAGCTGAAGCCCTCCTGGGGAAGTCCCTAGGATCCAGTTTTTTGCAAAGCAACCGTCTCACATACCCATATATGTTGTTGGGCGATGAGAGTGAGTTTTAGATATCACCCTTTGATCGTTCACAGGGGTGTCCAACTTTCAATGCCTTCCTCAACTTAATACAGTAGCGTGATCATTTCAGTAAGCCTGTAAATAAATTCCCACAAAGCTCAGAGTAGCCAAACTTCAGGATCAAATGTAGCAATAAAAATATGGTGGGCATTTCAAACTTGTTTTTTGGATATGCAACCACATATTTTGTTTGTGTTTTTTTAGTCTCCTGTTCCAGGTTGGCGTGGTAAACTCCCTCTTAAGCTGAATGAGTGTTGGAATAGACTAGTCTGAATAATTGAACGTTCAGGAAAACCAGGAGGTGGTCTGGCTCC
>NW_022589723.1:32973140-33010331 GCF_004348235.1 Phoca vitulina
TGGCTGTTTTTTGGGGTCTCCTGGTGGGTGTTTAGGTACAGGGTTACTGAAATGGTCGCGGTACTGGAGGGGGTGGAGGGGGGGGTGGGGGGGGGGGGTGTTAAAATTAAATAAGATACCCTTGTAAATTGGCTAGCAATGTACTTAGCACACAATAAGCCTTAAAGAAATGCTACCTGTTATTATCAATATTACCATAAAATTGTATTACAATTAAAGTGCCCGTGACATTGAACAAGTATATATAACTTAATGTCCCTTTGGTGATTCAGAAGTTCCTTTAGCCTCTTGTAGGCTTCCAGAATATTATTCTGTGCATCAATTATCATTCTATAGGATTGTGGCTGTTGAAGATATACAATATTGACCCAATTGTGCCTACCCAGTGATGTACCAGATAATGCCTTTAAAAGAATAAACCTTGGCAGCAGTTTGGTTGCTTATCATTTGAAAATAGAAGATAATTCCAGTTATATTCATTTTCTACATGTTGAATAAAGAGGCATTGACCTGATAAAGTAGAGCTTACTCTGACCACAAGCTTGAGACCCAGTTGCTTCATTTTCTGGTTCCGGTTGGTGTCTTTTCTAATTAGTGTATCAGCACGTCACCACAATCATTGGAAAGCTTTAATCATTTACATATTTTTCCTTATCTCTGAGAATGACTTAGAATGTTTTCTTCCAGTTCAATGGTTATTTTCACGAAGCTGCCAGGAATGGATTTGAGGTACTTCACTGGGGCCTGAGGAAGATGACAGGAGAAGGAAAATTGCCTCCCCGAGTAAATGAAAGCCAGGTCCCCCTTCCGAGGACCTATAATAACCAGCCATACAAGCTGTTGGTTTGTGTGTCCTATTGATTTAATATGCTTCTAATCAGTACATAAAGCTATGGGCCTGCAGTGTTAATTTTTCATATGCTTACAAAGTACCCTTTGATTTTCTGTCACACGTTAATTACAGCGTTTTGCCATTAAATAGGAAGCTTTGTGTAAACTAATTACTAGGTAATCATTGTCTACTGCAAGCGTGCTGTTTGTACCTTTTATTTTATTCTAAAAATGCACAGATCTCACAGTCTGGAAACACTCTACCTTCCAGCCATTAGCTCTCACTAATTCATAGCATTATTGTGGTGAGAGTGTAGGAGTTGTAATTGTTGTGGTATCAGAGCTGTTAATTACCGGAGTAAACAGTTGAAATGGTGCCAAGGTCTATTGTACAAGGCAGAGAAAAGGAGGTTTAAATGCTACTCCCACCATCTGGGGACTGGGGGAGAGGCAAATGCTTGAGAACAGCAGTGAGGCGCTATGGCCGCCTCAGCTCCAGGGTTGGCGGCCATATGGATCCGGAATATTTTGAATCAATTGAATTTAACTGCCAGTTTTTCGCAATAACAGCGTGGAAGGAAGGAGTAAAGCAAAAGTTGAGAGAAACGAGAATTGGTTAGTGTTTTCACATCCGGGAAGTCCCCCTTGGAGTTCTTTTGGAAATATCTGCTTTGCTGAAAAACACAGAGCAGGCACGGGTATTTGGAACAGATTCAGAATGAGTTTTACTCTCTGCCTACGACTGCACCATTTGCTTCTGGTCGTCTGTCCTCCATACCGCCAGGTGAGAGAGGGATGCCCTTGAGAAGACTCGGACTTTCCTATCATTGTACCAGACCCAACAAAAAATCCTCACTTTTGGAATTCACTGATTTATTACCCTGGTATTTTCAGCAGCATGGTCTGTAGAGAGAACACAGTAATAAAGACATAAGGCTACCATACCTGCCTCAAGTAGATCCATCCGTACACGTGGAAATACCAAAGAAGGTACACCTCTTCACTCTGATTAAGAAAAGTAAATTGCTTGCCCGTTCCTTTTGTATAAAATTAAAATAAAAATCCTCCTGATGGTGTCTCATTTCATTCCACAAATTCACCCCCTCTTCTACCACTTGAATGAAAAATCAGAGTCCAAAGGGCACATGTGTTTTCTTTTGTTTTCAATTTCCAGTTAAAGAGCTTTTTTTAGCACATGCAGTTTTCTCAACCAACGCTATTTCTCTAACTGGTAAGAAAGAGACCTATTACCAGTAATAATAATTATGGCCGTTTCCACTGGCGGTTGATTTTGAAATTGCATGGTTTTTGCTTTGAAAGACGGCATCATCTTTAAAGCACTCATGTATTTACTTGATGTCACTCCTATTTCATACAATTCCCTTTAAACCCATTTTCCCACATTAAAAATATTTTTTAAAAATCTGCCACTTGCAGCTGTAACTACTTTTTAATATCATTCCCAAACCATGAACATATTCTTCTTTTTTTAAACCACCCTGGATTATTTATTTTTAATTGTTCCTTTAGCAGATGTTGGAGTAATTCAGAGCGTAGTGTAAACAACTCCTTTAAAGAGAGAGATCACAGACGTGCACCAGGAACCAAGGGCAGTGTTTGTTGGTTTTTTAGGACGGCAGTGTGGGCCCCAGGTGAGGGGGGGGGGGACAAATTTCCTGCTTTTGTGTGTGTGCAAAGTTCAATTAAGAATTTCAAGAAACGCTTAATCTTGATCTATTGAAACCCCCAGCATGCAGCACAACAGGGTTAGCCTAGAAAGAACACCACGGCCCCCTGTGAGGAGGGGAAAAAGAAACAGCAGTTTAAGTCCTGGAAAGTTGAAAGGGAATGAACCTCTCTAGTGTTTCTGGTTGGGGTGAAGCAGTTGTGCTGAGCTTTGGAATGGAGGCACAACATATGTGCCTCAGTTGGACAAAACGCTTCTCCAGTCAAATCAACTGCTAGGCCTGCATGTTGGTACAACGTGGAGGCCTACATAATGAGGGACAGACTCCTCGAGAAGCATCGAGTGGATAATGCTACATAAGTATGGAATTATATACCGCATTTTCACCATTCTGTTTAATGAGAGCCGCCACCGCAGCGAATCACTTGCCACACAGCCGAAATGGGCCATTAGCTATCAAGGGAAAATTGTCTTTGCCGCTTTCAGCAGATGGAGCAAATATTTTACAAAGCAATTTTACATACCAAAAACATTTGTGTGGCTTGGTAATGTTGGCTGTTTTACATTATGTTACCTTCTACAGCAGCATAATTTTCCATCTCATCGAAGGCAAAGTTGGCATTTTTGATTTTTAAATTCTCAATTAACAATTAAACATGGAGTATTAAAGCAGTCCTTAAACTTTAAGTAGGTGTGGGAAGTAGTTTATGACTTGCTGAAGACATTTTCATTTTTCCTTCATCTTCTCAGCATATTTTTGCACTCTAAAGAGGGACTGTTCCTAATGATCTTAATGGAGAGAAATGAGTGAAAACTTCACTACTGGTTGCAGAATGAGAGTAACCAAAGCACAGACGATCAGAACGTTTGCCCAGCACGGATTGTGGGCACACGGTTTGGCCCACCCATTTGTATCTGCTTAAAATGTTTAAACGTTCAAGTAACAGAAAATCCAACTCAAAATGGCTTGACTATCTCAGCTAACTGAAAATCCAAGGATTAGACTGACTTTGGACAAGGCTTAATCCAGTGGCTCCACACCACTAGGGGCCCGGTGGCTCTCCATCTCTCCTCCTCATTGCCTATGACATCTGCTCCACCCTCTGGCTGGCTGTCCGCAGGGCTGCAAGATGGCTGCCAGGAGCTCCTGGAGCTTGTCCTTGATTGAGGGACAATAGGAAGAAGAAAGAACATTGCAGTTGAGGGTGAGCCACTCTCAATCAACCTGTACAGCTAAGAATGAGGTAGGGGCAGTTCCTGAAAGGGAGTTTGGGACATCGTTACCCTGAACAGGGGGACAAAGTTGCTGGGTGGTCCACGACAGATGTCCACTCGCCACTTCTTCACTCATTTGACCGCACAGCCTTAGCGTCACATGTGGATGATCTAATCTGACCCAGACGGACTATTTATGCCCGCTGATAGTAGTTACAGAAACAGATCCCATTGCACTGTGGCATACTGGTAGCAACGGGATTTGAATCCCAGTTTGCTACTTCATGGCTGTGTGACATGAAATGGCAATGATAATATCTACTCCGACTGGCTTTGAGATCATAAATATAAAAAATCTCTGGCGCAGGCCTGCCACATGGTAAGCTTTCAGTAAGTGAGAGCTATTCTTTTACCTAAAAAATGACTACCGTGGTAAATGCATCCTGTGCACAGCAAACAACCTTTCTACGTTCGCCCTCAAATTTGGAATCCCTCCCTTCTCTCCATCTTTGTGCCACCAGCCAATTCAAATCCTGAGCACCTTTCATGGTGCCCACACTTTACCCTCTGAAGGAGGCAGCAGGGCTGGTGAAGAAGACTCACCCGGGAGTCAGAGGCAGCCAGAGAGCTGCAGTCTCACTGAGCGAGTGCAGGAGTCCCATCCCCTCTCTGTGACATGAGGCATTTGACTTAGACGATCCATATGGCCCCTTTCAACACTGACAGTCTTGCTTAGCTTTTCAGGTCGCTGTCCTGCCCTTCTGACCTTATGCCACCCTCCATTCCTGCACTTAGGGATATCAGAAATCTTCATAAAGCGGGTCCCTTGGTTTCTCTTTTGAACACCACCAATGTGTGATGTGAGAGATTGGAGGTGATTAGCCAAGAAGTTATTTTCCTTAATCTACCACTGCAGATCTAGCAAAGAAGCTTCTAAAGTAAAGTGAGTTTTGGTGGGATTGATATTTAGAGCATTCTGATTTGTATTCCTTCTTTCTCTTCTCCCATCCTCCCCAACACACACACACACACACACACACACACACAGAGAGAATTTACCTGGGAAAGTTAACTCTCTGGAGTTTGAAGTAGCTTTAGTCATTGAGGGCAGTATTAAATTGGATATGCTAGTGGCTTCCCCTGAGAGATCATGAATTTCCTTCAGTCAAATATCTCTCCCTTCAAATTTATACTTTCTTGATAGAAAAAGAGAGTGGGCTGAGAGGCAAGGTCCATGCTTGATAGACAAGACTCTCTAGGTTGCCTTGGTCGGGCAGAAGGAGGCCCTGGGCCCTATGCTCTGCAGGTATCTTGGAACCTCCCAAGGTCATGATTCCTGACTATCATCAGTGCACTCTGGGGGTACATGTGGGCACTGAAGAAAGGGTGACAAGCCTGTGCAGTGGCAAAGATGGGGCCGAAGTTTCTCCTGGATGGGAGCCGCTCTAGAGCTCTCACTCCACAGAGGCCAGCAGCTAATGTGTGTTGGCAGAGCCAGTGCAATCATGATGGAAGAAAAAGCTGGAATTCTGATTTTTTTTCCAAAAATTAAAGTGGATTTTTCTAACATCCATTTGTCACCCACAAGGTACATACTTTCCTTCCCACACCCCCAGAGTTGTTAGCTCTAAATGATCTACTCCGCACGGGTGATGGGACCTCTGAAGCACTGCCTGGGTAGTCTACCACCTCGATGTGACTGACTGAAGTGAAACCTTCTAACTACTCACTTCACAAGCTTGTAGGATGGAGAAGATGCCCGCCCCCCCATTGCTGGCTTATAACAGACATCTTATGTATATGCATAAATACACACACACACACACACACACACACACACACTCCTATAGAGACACACTTTGGGAGGGCGAAAAGGGGGCAAAGAAAGCAAACTAGCACTTATTCCCACAATCTCCCATTTTTTTTCTGTCTTTAGTCATGTGTTAAACATCACCCAGTAACAGAATCTGACAACACAACAAGCCTCTTCATTCTAGGAGCCTCCACCTCCCATTTGTAAAGCAGGGGACAGGATACCGTGCAGGCCTACCTCAGAGTATTACTGTAGGGACCGAAAGAGCTCATGAGTGTGAGCCTACTCTGACAAAGGAAAGTATTTTACGTATATGATTTTGACCATTCCCATGAACCTAGGGGTTTGTCTGGCGTGGTTATGCGCGTGGGTGTGCTCAGGCGCCTGGGTGTCCTCGAGTTCATTTTGAAGGAAATAAGCCTGAATTGCTACAGATCTTCCCTTACCAGCATCTGCCTGTAAAGGTGTGGTAATTGTGTTTGAACTGTGCAAAACGATACACACTAGAGAACAGAAACTGCCCCTCCAACACTGAGAACTGGCATCTGATGTCAGACGGCCCTTTGTGGCCATTGAGCCCTTGTTGCTCCCAAGAAGAGGGTGCTCTTAGGTTGTCTTGCCACAGCTCTGATGGAGTCCTCTGCACCTGGCTCTGAGCTCTGGCCTCACCCACCCGTGCACAGGCAGCTTCCGAGCCCCCAGCAGAAACTGTGCTGTGGAGTGTTGTTTGTGGGAGTGGCGGAGATAAAACAGAGCTCTTATATGGAATGTCAGTTTGCTGCCTTTTCTTGAATATGTGAGCTGCAGGTCCTTCTGGGCTTGTACGGTTTGGTTCAGTGTGGTAGGGGTGGGGTGACAATTCTCTTTTCATTGGTACTAAAGCCATTCTTAGTATACTCCTCCTATTTCCCATCAGAAGCTTTCAAAATAGAGCTTGAAGTCCGGAATTGTGATGCCATCAGCTTTGCTTTTCTTTTTCAACATTCCTCTGGCTATTCAGGGTCTTTTCTGGTTCCATACAAATTTTAGGATTATTTGTTCCATTTCTTTGAAAAAAGTTGATGGTATTTTGATAGGGATTGCATTAAATGTGTAGATTGCTCTAGGTAGCATTGACATCTTCACAATATTTGTTCTTCCAATCCATGAGCATGGAACATTTTTCCATTTCTTTGTGTCTTCCTCAATTTCTTTCATGAGTATTTTATAGTTTTCTGAGTACAGATTCTTTGCCTCTTTGGTTAGATTTATTCCTAGGTATCTTATGGTTTTGGGTGCAATTGTAAATGGGATCGACTCCTTAATTTCTCTTTCTTCTGACTTGTTGTTGGTGTATAGGAGTGCCACTGATTTCTGTGCATTGATTTTATATCCTGCCACTTTACTGAACTCCTGTATGAGTTCTAGCAGTTTTGGGGTGGAGTCTTTTGGGTTTTCCACATAAAGTATCATATCATCTGCAAAGAGTGAGAGTTTGACTTCTTCTTTGCTGATTCGGATGCCTTTTATTTCTTTTTGTTGTCTGATTGCTGAGGCTAGGACCTCTAGTACTGTGTTGAATAGCAGTGGTGATAGTGGACATCCCTGCCATGTTCCTGACCTTAGGGGGAAAGCTCTCCCCATTGAGAATGATATTTGTTGTGGGCTTTTCATAGATGGTTTTTATGATATTGAAGTATGTACCCTCTATCCCTATACTCTGAAGAGTTTTGATCAAGAAAGGATGCTGTACTTTGTCAAATGCTTTTTCTACATCTATTGAGAGGATCATATGGTTCTTGTTCTTTCTTTTATTAATGTATTGTATCATATTGATTGATTTGTGGATGTTGAACCAACCTTGCAGCCCAGGGATAAATCCCACTTGGTCGTGGTGAATAATCCTTTTAATGTACTGTTGGATCCTAACTACGGAAAGAGCCAAGATGTCCATCGACAGATGAATGGATAAGGAAGATGTGGTGTATATATATACAATGGAATCTTATGCAGCCATCAAAAGGAATGAAATCTTGCCATTTGCAGTGACGTGGATGGAACTGGAGGGTATTATGCTGAGCGAAATAAGTCAGAGAAAGACATGTATCATATGATCTCACTGATATGAGGAACTCTTAATCTCAAGAAACAAACTAAGTGTTGCTGGAGTGGTGGGGGGTGGGAGGGATGGGGTGGCTGGGTGATGGACATTGGGGGGGGTATGTGCTATGGTGAGCGCTGTGAATTGTGTAAGACTGTTGAATCACAGACCTGTACCTCTGAAACAAATAATACATTATATGTGAAAAAAAAAAGAAGAAGATAGCAGGAAGGGAAAAATGAAGGGGGGGAAATCGGAGGGGGAGACGAACCATGAGAGACTATGGACCCTGAGAAACAAACTGAGGGTTCTAGAGGGGAGGGGGGTGGGGGGATGAGTTAGCCTGGTGATGGGTATTAAAGAGGGCACGTTCTGCATGGAGCACTGGGTGTTATACGCAAACAATGAATCATGGAACACTACATCAAAAAAAATAAAAAATAAAATAACTTGAAGTCTAAAAAAAAAAGAAGCTTTCTAAATAAATTTATGGAATAGTTAATACCTCCCCCTTATTCCAACCTGTATCTTTTTCTTAGAGAGTTAATCATGGCCCCAAGCTGCCTCCATGTGCCCCAGCATCCCCTAGCGAACATCACCCCACCAGTGCCTTTAGCTGTGTACTTCTCATGATGGGACACGATTCATCCTCCAGATTCCTGCAGCAGACTTTCTTCTAGGAAATTTACCCCCTTGCTGTGGCTCTGTGCATGGCGTAAATGCTGCGGATCGGGCAGAACGGCTGGCTGTGTGAGCAGAGGCAGCGGCGGCCGCTTGGCACAGCATCCAGATGCCTCACACAAGCCTCAGCCCTACCAGTTAATTATTGGCCCTCTCATAGCGTGTTGCATCTGAGGTGGCACTTCATAAATGTCACCTCATTTATCTTCCCAATGCCCCTCAGAGGCAGGGAATCCCATAAAATCCACCCAGGAAGCATTGGTGGTTCTTAAGTGGTCATCCCCCCAGGTGGTTCTGAGACATCAAGGAGGGAGGCCTGTTGAGAGGTTTCACATTTTCCCTTATTCTGGAACTTCAGCTGTTTGGGGCTGGGTCCATGATTCATTCCACATTTAGTGTTCCCTGTGCAGAGCACTGGGGCAAATGACCTCAAAAGCCACTACCACACCATGAGGGAGCCCCCACGGAGCTGGAGAGACAGAGAAAGGATACCCAGCTGGTGACCCAGAAGGCTTCCTGGGGGAGGTGTGACCGGGACTAACTCAGAAGGAGGAGGAGGCAGCCAGGGGAGGAAGTAGAGGAAGGCAGGCTGAGGAAAGACACTCAACCAGGGGAGGTTGGGGCGAGGCTGGGAGCTGGAGAGGAGAGTGGTGAGGCTACATTAGGAATCACAGGCCAAGTCACAGTGGCCCCTCTTCATGCGTTGTCTGGGGAGTCTCAGCTTGATCCTCAAGTTGATGGAGATCTAGTTTCAAGATTTAGATAGCAAGGTTTCCACCTATTCCTTCACTGACTCCGCTCCATCTCCACCCCCTAAAACACACAGACACCCTTTTCCCCTAGTTCAGCTACTTAAAACGAAGGCCTGACATTTTGTCATTTTTCCTCCCATTGCTTTTATTGTGGTAAATATATATAACATAAAATTTACTGTCTTTAACGTTTTTCAGTGTACAGCCCAGTGGTCGTAAATATGTTCGTAATCCTGGGCAGCTGTTGCCACCATCCATCTCCCTAGCTCTTTCCATCTTGTAAAATTGGATCTCTGTACCCATGCAACACCAACTCCCCATCCCCCCCACCCCCTGTCCCGACAGCCACCACTATACTGTCTGTCTCTGTGATTTCAATGCTCTGCATACCTGTAATTTATTGATATATGCATGAGTAAATGAATAAATGAATTATTTCTCTTTGGACTGTCTTGATGTGAATAGCCACACGACAGGTGACGGAGCCGATGTCTTAACAGTTTTCAGAAGCAGGGCAGGAAAGACCCTTTAATCGTGGGTGAACAGAAAAGAAGCCTCCACTGTTGTGAGGGAGGGCCTGGCCTGCAAGGCTTCCTTCCTTGACACAGGGCTTTCCCTGAGCAGGGTGGGAATCGACAGCCATGCTTGGGTGTCCCAGCTTTGGGGCACCTCATGAACCACAGACAATTCGTCTTCTTCGATAGAGTAGAATGCTTTTAACTGAAACAAGTATCAAACGAAAAGAGGGTTTGGAGGACGATGTTCCAAGAAGGAAAAACGAGGGGTTCCAGGTTGTTGGAACCCTGCGCTGTATGTACTTGTTTATGATTGAGATGCAGGGCTCTGGAGGCCTGAGGCGATATCCAGTAAAAAGCAGAGGAAATGTGTACATGGTGCAGAATATGGAAGGCTTAAGGTCCCTTGCTTTGCCAGCGATTTCCCTGCTTAAAAGGAAGGCCTGACATTTTGTCATTTTTCCTCCCATTGCTTTTATTGTGGTAAATATATATAACATAAAATTTACCGTCTTTAACATTTTTCAGTGTACAGCCCAGTGGTCGTAAATATGTTCCACCTCCCAGGGCAAAGGTTCGTGGCCTGAGTCAGCTTCCCCAACCCTTCTGAACAGACCTCCAGCCGATGCACAGCGATTCATCCTGAACGTGCTGGCCAGGCACTCTCTTTCTCATTGGCATTTTTGTTTTGTATGTCAAGCACTTACTAGGCTAACTAATGAGACTCTCCCACCAGGATTTTCTGAATATTTCAGAAATTATTCAGATGATTTGGACCTGCCTAGAGTATGTTCTCAGACATCTGTCTTCTATTATAGATTTTCTGGACCCAGAATGAAACAGATATCCCGAGGAGCTGGGGGTGGGGGGAGGTGGGGGCCCGACAGGCTCTTTTTTAATGTCAGGGAAGTTGAAAATAAATGAGTATACAGATTACTTCTAAGACTCCTTTCAAGCTCACTCACCAAAGCGGTGGGTTCTTTTCCAATTCTTCCAAATTACTGAGCACTCACACGTAGATCCAGAGGGTCCCCAGCAACCCCAAGGAAGCCCGAGTTTTTCTTGTCAGTGTCCCATATTTTGAATATGAATACCGCCCATCAAATGGTTTTATATCTAGTGCCCTGCCCTACTTCTGCCAGAAATAAAATCTGAAGAGGTGGCTTCTATTTGAAAATTTTTAGAGAGTCTACCAAGACTATCCAGAAAAAAAAAGGGGCCCTGGCAACCTGAGGCTTTTTATATCAAAAAGTTAGGCATCTTACTCTTTAGGGGATTTCTGGCTGTTTTCATTTTGACAAGGGCTGTGGTTTGGGTTGTCTGATAATGGTAGGGGGGCTTGTCTTCGGTCTAGTCAGATGAGGCTGTGACCTAGTGGGGAATGATAGCCCCCTCCCCATCTCACTCTTTCAACCTGCTCCCACCTATAATCCCACCTTTACAGCATCATCCTGAAGTTTAAGGCTTTGATCCCATGGCTCTAGGATGTGGAGGCTCCCCAACAAGGGGGAAAGGACACAGCTTAAAAAGATGGAGGTGCCAAAGAAAGACCCTTCCAACTCCATAATTTCTCCCAGAGTCAGCCCGGTTAGTGTCACAGAATAAAAAAACGTTCCAGGCTGAAGGATCTTAGGGACAAGGTAATGAACCCCTACTTAAAATAAAGGGAAACTGAGGCCCAGAGTGGAGAGGCCCACTGCCCAAGGACACTCAGCTGGTCAGCAGCAGTGGGTCTGCAGCCGGATTTCCTGATGTCCAGACAGAAGGCTGCCCTTCGGAGACAATAGGCACGACTAGCAGCAATATTTAGGGGACAAATCACATTGAAATATGAAAACTGAAATGCCTGGAAAATTAGAGAAAAATTTCAAAATGGCTTTCTGACTCTGGGTAAACAGTAACCACATTTTTTTTGCCTGTTGGAGGCCTGGTTTTTAATCACTCCACAAGCAGTTTTCATTTCTGTAGTAAAATTGCTTGTGGTTCTATTTAATTTGT
This sequence comes from Phoca vitulina, assembly GCF_004348235.1. Classification (NCBI taxonomy): domain Eukaryota; kingdom Metazoa; phylum Chordata; class Mammalia; order Carnivora; family Phocidae; genus Phoca; species Phoca vitulina. The sequence continues at coordinate 32,984,713 of NW_022589723.1, forward strand.
TTCTGCAGGAGCCAGCTTTGGTGAAGATCTCCGAGGAGCTAGCGGGCATTTTAGCACAGCACGCACAGCCAGTCAATGAGAAACGGTTCCCGACGTGGAGGAAATTCCTCCAAACATTTCTCAGTCAAGGTAAATAAGACTGTAAAGTTTCTACTGAGGATTGGTCCATACAACCTTGAATTCCAGTTTTGGGTCAACCTCGCGCTGATTTAAATACCTTGCATCTCTTGTGTTGGTTTACATAAGTGCCCCCATAAGCAGACTTTTTTCCCTCTTTTAAACTTTGTCTAAATATTTAACTTGCACTCAGCCTCTTACATAAATAGGAGCTGAGCACACCAAGCATGGCAGACATAGCTCAAGATTCGGCCCCGTGTTTGCACCTTAGACTTCCCCTGACAGGTGGGTTTTGGAATCAGATGACCTGATTATGGAGCTCATCCCTGACCTTGAACACGGTTCTAAAACTCTCGGAGGCCCAGTTCCCTCCCTTACCCTACCTCACGGGGTTGCTGGGAGGATTCAATGCAATACAGATGTGAACGTTTCTACCACGCAGCCTCAACATGGGTCCTTAATACATGTTCCTTTCCCCTTTTCTTTTGTGAGACAGCAGAAATGGTCTCACCTCCAGTTCTGAAGGCAGAATTTCTAAGTAAGGGTCCTCCACTGTCCTTTTCATCCTCCCAATTCACCCTTTACCCTCTAAGGACATGAGGAGGTCTGTGGATGAAGGGCGGAATGGAGGGAGTGATGCTTGTCCCCAGTTGCAGAGGCCCCTGTGGGGACCACATGCCCATGCAAGGCTCCTCACTCTTAGGAGGTTACAACCTCCATGCAAGGCAGATATTCTTACCTGCTTACCCACATGAAGGACACGAGGAGGCTAGTATAAGAGGCCACAGAATATATCTATTCACACTCTATTCACCGCTGTCAGGTGATAATAAAAGTGATTATGTTACGGAACCTAGACTGGATCACCCGACGGAAGAACCAGGCGGCACTCGGAGATCTTGGAGGATAGGAGGTTTATTTAACGCCGGCGGGCTCAAAGGAGAGTGATCTCCAAAGGTCTGAGCCCTGAGCACAAACAAGGGGGGTAATTTATATACCTCTACTTCCGCATACTTGGCACTTTTGGCGTGTGAAGCGGGGCAGGGAGAAGGACCCGGAAGAGCCCCAGGGCAAGGACTGGGACTCTCTCTCGCTGGCTCAGTCGGGCATCTTAGGACACAGATTTCCCTTATCAATTATATTAGCACTAATATATGATAACATTGTAACATGATGTCAGATAAGAGCAACAGCAACCACACAGCGCTGATCACAGCACAGTGGAGATAACATGATGAGCACCAGGGAGTGTTTATCATGTGCCAGAGACTATTCTAGGCATATGCACATCAATTTATTTGATCCCCCCTCAACAATCCTATCAGGTGGGTACCATTATCACCCTTGTTTTACAGAAGGGGAAACAGAGGTACAAAAGATTAAGTAACTCACCCCAAATCACCCTGTGAATACATAGCAGAGCCAATAAGAGGCTACCTCTGTGTTGTTCCGGGAGTCCTGGCAGGATCCAGCGGGTGTATTTATCAAGGAACACATCCTAGCTCAGTGTATAGGAGAGCACCAGAAAGGACAGATGCGTGGCTTGTTGGAAAGCATGGGGTGAGCGGTGTGGAGTGGGAGGGAGTAGCGAACACCAGGTTAATGAACTAGTCAAGCTACGGGTTGGATGGTCAGCATCTAACAAGCATGATGTAAAGGGGTTCTTCACTGGTGCAGGGAGAAGGGGAGATGATGCATGATCTCCAGTGTGCTCTCAAATCTAAACTTGTGTGATTCTACAAATTTCCACATGCACCCACTGACAGAAAAGTAAAACTAACAAAGTCAACCCCATATGCATAAATGGGAGAAAATAAGGCACCTACAACAAAAATGGTCAAGAATAAGGGATTCTTTTTGTTAGGAGAGGGAGACCCTGAAGATCTCCAGGTGCATCCAGGACAGGACTTAGGAGTTTCCAAATCTTCCAAGGTCAGCCTGCAAACCGTCCTCTAATCTCGTTCTTGTCGTGGGAGCTTTGGGTGGCTTAGAAAGGGTTTTCCCAGCCACGGTCTCACCTGAGCTGTATAACCACAAGCTTAGGCTGTGCCTCGACCGCCTGCTCATCTCTACGCTTTCTTCCTCTCTTTCAACCATGTTGTAAACACGGTAACTATTTATGGGAAGCACAACAAGCTTTATTAAGCCAATTTTATAGACAGAGAGAGAGGCTCAAAGCTAGGAAGTCACTAGGGCAAAACCACACAACAAATATGTAGTGAATGGGAACACAGTTAGACCCTACAATGCTAACACGTCTCAAAAACCCAGTTCTAGGAAGTCATGTGTTTCCAAACCTCTGCCTGGCTCTGAGCCCAGTGCATACAGCAGGCCCTGCATAAATGCTCACTGAAGCCGGGCCATCCCCCCAGGTTTCCTGACTCTCGTGCCACATCTCTCACCACCTTCCACTCTTGCCTGTTTAATTTCCCTTCTGCTCTCTCAGGTGTGCTTATGGCTATAAAACATGCTACACATTCAGTTTCTACCTTGTCACAGGACTATCATCAAAGGCAATATACTTTTTAAAAAGAGGAATTAATTGCTTTGAAAGGAAAAAAAGTTAAGAATGAAAAAGCCATGGTCATAATGCTGAGAAGACAGTACAAATAAGCTACTTTGAAGTAAAAAAACAAACAAAAAAAACAAAGATAAAACAAAACAAAAAAACTCAAGTAATCTTGTAAGTATAAAGGATAATGTGTTTCCACTGACACACAATCTTTCAAAATACAGGTGACGGATAAAGCCACAAAGTTAATTCACTCAGAGACGAAACTGGTATTTGTGTTTGTTTTTGTAGATTTTGTTGTTTTGTTGCATTTACCTTGCTAATTTCCCAACAACTCATATTTAGGTGCAGCACACACTAGTAGGCCCCATTTAAAGAAAAGCACATCTCATACTAACTAAATAGATAAATCAGTTTTCCTTCTGAAACTTTCCTTAGGGCCGGCTCCAAACAAATTTATAGACACTTAAGGAAACTGCCTTTTGTATAAAGTAACAGATGGCTGCATTTGAGAACTGCTAAAATCTCAGGATCTAACCATATATGCTGTTCAAAGCCTGTGGGCAGAGGTCATATCCTAGCAATTTTGTGAAATATGCACCAAGTTTATCTTAATACTCTCAGGCTCCAGAGGCCGCCCTGTCTAGGGAACACTTTGTTGTTTTTACTTTTAAGTTATGCTATCTTATTCTTTATAAATAATACTAAAAATTTTTTCTATAAAAGGTGTGTATACAGTAAGATTTGTGTTAGGCCTACAACAAAATATCAGGGCCATGTAAGTTTTGTGGACATCCCTAAGCTATCTCACAAAATTAGCCAGGGCTCATATTGTTGCTGTGGCTGAGCATCAGGTTTGCCTCTGTGATTTCTGTTATTCAGAGCAAAAGGTAAAGTATGATAAATTATAAAGCTCTCATTATCAGCAGGGACCCTTCTTCAAGAATGGCCGCATCTCCTGCACTCTATATTTAAAAAAATGCTTGACAACTGGCGTTGTGTAGGAGTCCTTTGACATAATAGTCAGTGTTCTCTTATACTTGATAAAAGTCCTAACCTGTTGAAACTTCAAAAAGCAGGGAAGTTGAACAGAAAGAGCACTTGTCGTCAAGGTATAAACGAAGACGATGGGCAGTTCATTCCCCCATGAGGGATTTGCCTATGGTCCTTAAGTCCATTGTTTATGTTATGAATAGGCACAACCTTGATGAATTTATGGTGTCTTTATGGTGAATGAAAACTGACATTCATTGAGTCCTAGTATATGCCAAGTACTGGAATAAATACTATAGACACAGTATCTCTAAGATTCACAACAATCTGGTGAGGTAGGTTTTTTTTTTTTTTTTTTTAAAGATTTTATTTATTTCACAGAGAGAGACATAGCGAGAGAGGGAACACAAGCAGGGGGAGTGGGAGAGGGAGAAGCAGGCTTCCTGCTGAGCAGGGAGCCCGATGTGGGGCTCGAACCCAGGACCCTGGGATCATGACCTGAGCCGAAGGCAGACACTTAACGACTGAGCCACCCAGGCGCCCCATGAGGTAGGTTTTATTATGCCCATTTTATAGATGATGAAAAAGGAAGTTCAGAGAACTGAAACTACTTGCCCAAAGTCTCACAAGACATGGCAGATGCAGGATCTGAGCTCACGTCCATCTGCCAAAGCCTGGGCTTTTTCCTCTTGTGCTAAGTGGACACAATCTCATGAGCACATTTTCACCTACTCCATGCTTTTCCCACCAGGAGGCACGATGGAAGCGTTCCCACCTACAGAAAGTGTCACCAACCTGACGGTGGACATGCTGATCGAGCCCAATGGAGAAATCAGAGTGCTGTCCACGGGGGACCAGCTTCATGCAGAAGGCCCCTTCGTCTCTACTGGTACCACCATGCCTCAGACCTCGGTGGATCCCCAAGTTCTCAGTTCTTTGTGCCTCAAAATTGGAAATGCTTGTAAAATGAGAAATGTGGTTGGTTACTTTTCTATAGACCTGGTGACATTTATTGATCCAACCACCTTGGAACAGCAGGTAAGTTGATGCCACGTGAAATACTAAAATATATAAAGACTCCATACTGTCTGCACCTGTACAACAGGGAGTATCAGGCAGTTGTTCAGATGCAGTGCTCCTCGAATGAGCTGCCTCTGTAAATTCAGCATTTATGGGGTCTGTGCCCAGGATCTTCTTGTTCGGGTACTGCTGGAGTTTCAGTGACTGCAACTTATCCCGCATAGCTCTGTTGATGGGGCCTGTGTCCTGCCCATGTCTTATCATGAGGCTATTTTATGCCATCCAGGGATTGAACTTGTCTAAAACTTGAGCTTAAATAGAACATCAGTCACTAGAAAGACCTTAAGAGAGTCCTTGTTTCCGTTCCTTTTCTTATCAGTAGTTCACCAGCAACTTAGGTTGTCCATTTTTTCTTCTTAAAAATGTGTTGGGATGGACATATTTCATCAATATAAAAAGGCCATAGTAATAATGTAATAAACATCACGTGCCCCCAGTCAGCTTAAGAAATAAAGTGGTGCCGATACCACGTCCGGTCCTACGCACTCCTTGCCAATCCTCGTAATGTGGCCCCTCCTCCTCCGGAGGCAGCCACCGGCTTACAGCTGCGGCTCTGATTCCCTTCCATACCTTTACGCTTGGATAATGCGCGGAGAAACCCATAAATGATAGTTTCATTTTGCATGTCTTAAAACTTTTTATAGATCATAACATACTATATATTATTATTGTATAACATGCTTTTATTTATTCAATATTTCATCTGTAAGATTCTTCATATGCACCTGTGTGGCTCTGATATAAATGGTCCAGAAAACTTTAGTCTTTTTTGCTTTGCTTCTCACCGCACCCCCCCCCCAAAATCATAATGCTTAGATTCAGTAATGACTTCACAGGACTCAGTTTTAAAAATGTTCAGTTCTACCTCTGTAAGTGCTGGGTGACCAGACCTCTGTCGACAGGGTGAAATGGCCTCTGCCCTCGCTCTCCTGATATCCTCTGGCCGTCCAACATTGCAAATGTACTTTAGTTGTTTCATATTCATTATTCTCAGTTTTATGATTCTCCATTTCAGTCAGATGATGGTTTCAAAGTGAGAGTTTATGTTTTGGGCGGCTTTCAGCTTGCTCAATAATCATTTTCCATTTGCCTTCCTGGGCCCTCGATCAGTTCTGCATTCCTTTCTCAGACCCACACATTGAGAGAGAAAGGGCAAACTGAAGGGCATCCAGAAATCTACCCGGGGTAGAGGGAGGACAGAAACAATGCCCTCCGGTGAAAGAGCTGGGTGGCAGGGAAGCAGGGGAGGCTTCATGAGCAAGGAGGGTTTAATCTATGATCCCTGGGGTGGTATGAGGATGGAACTATGGGGACTGTTGACTTGCGGTTTTTATTTATTCAAGTTTGGTATGGGGAAAATTGCATGGCAGGGAGGGGGATCTTCAAACACAGGGCTGGTCCTATCTCTGGGCTTACTACTCTTCTGGGCTTCAGGGATTAAGGTTCCACCCTTACCTTGGCTGGTCCCATGTGCCCTGTCAGCCTTTTCTCACCTAACTCCCCTCTTTTTCTCTCTTCCAACCACAATGGCCTCTCTCAGTCCCCCTTACTCATCATACTATCTCCTGCCACAGGGCCTTTGTATGTGCTGCCCCTCTGCCTAAAATGCTCTTGCCTCTTCTTTTTCACCTAGTTAACCCCCCTCCCACCCAACATATTTCAGCTCAAGCCACACTTTCTTAAGGAAGCCTTCCCTGACCTCCCTGACAAAGCTTAGTCTCCCTGTTTTGAGTTCTCATATCACCAAGTACCTTTCCTTCCCACCACTTTAGCTTACAATTTTAAAGTTACAATTTTAAACTTATTTATATGATTATCTGATTACAGCTACCTCCCTCTGTAGACTGTAAGCCCCCCAAAGAGATGTACCATGTCTCTTTTTGCTCCCCACTCAATTCTCAGCACTATTTCTGCCCTGGCCCAAAGTAGGTGTTCAGTAAATATGTGTTGAAGGAAGGAGGGAGGGAAGGAAGGAAAAACAGAGGTATTCTAGCAAATACTAGATGTGGTGCCAAGACTTTTAGAGAATGAATTCAGGCATCATTTGATGGATGAGATAAACAAATATTAACCCATATATCTGTGATTTTATCATATTATGACCTCTCCTTGTCCCTTCCTGTTAATATTTGAATATATGGTCGTCTGTGTTACAATTTTCAATAGAAAACATTAGAGGAAGTGTTCAGTGAGTACACCAAAGGGTGTTTTTACATTGGCAAGGGAAGTAGATTAACTCTGTGTGTGTGTATATGGATGTATATATATATAATAAAATATAATAATACAATATAAAAATATATATAAAATGATATATAATTATATATAATAAAAGTATAAATAATATAAATAAAAATATATAAGCATATTAAATTTTTATTTATAAGTGTAATATATACAATAAAAATTTTTTTTTTGCAAAATCACTGGCATACTCTAGCCATTTTGCAAGTAACATCACTTCAGAAAGCACCTTAATTTCCTTCCTAGTTAGCATGCTTTGTGGTACCAATGGAGAGACTGGCATATTATCATCTCATTTTTGCCAGTCTAATAGGGGAAAAAATGTTATCTTGTTTTCCTCAGTATTTCTTTGATTTTTCGTGATGATGCACATCTCCTCATGTTTGTTGCCTCTTTATATATTTTGTCTTAATTGCCTTATCATATCTTTTACCCCACTTAATTGGACTATAATACAAATGTTGGTTTGTGGAACTTTTTGTACATAAGCAACTCTTATCCTTTGGTTGTTATACAAGTTACAAATACATTCTTCTAGGGGCGCCTGGGTGGCTCAGTCAGTTAAGCCTTCGACTCGGGTCATGATCCCAGCGTCCTGGGATCGAGCCCCACGTCCGGCTCCCTGCTCGGGGGAGAGCCTGCTTCTCCCTCTCTCTCTGCCTGCCACTCTGCCTACTTGTGCTCTTTCTCTGTCTCTCTGTCAAATAAGTAAATAAAAAATTAAAAAAAAAAACAAAAACAAATACGTTCTTCTAGATTGTCATTTGTGACTTTTCCTTCCTTTTTCCAGCCATGTTTCTCCACCATAAAATCATTATTTTTTCCTTTTTCAGTGATTAGTAATACTTTGTAGAAAGGTGTTCCAGGAGTACACCAATATTTTATTCCTCATCAAATTTCCACCCACGAAACTTAGCAACCATTGCCAGTTTTCTCCTAGGTCTGCCATCACTGTGATAAATGGTAACTCTCTATTTCTATCATGTTTTCTACATTTATTAACTGGCAATCTACTGCAAACAAGAGTTTTTTCCTTCTCCATCTTTCATTTATGTATATATGCGTATATGTATTTATACCAGTTTGATGTGTGAGTTTCTACTTTCTTCAGTTGTATTTTGATGTTTTCATCATTTCGATGCTCACAGTGTTCCAGATTTGACTACTGGGAGAACTTCAGGGTGACTCTTGTGTCCTTTGGACATGTCCCCATCATTCTTTGAGCACTGTCTTACTTTCTATCACAAAGAGATATTCCAGGTTCATCTTACATTTTCTCTGCCATGGACCTAGGATCAACCCAAGGGCCCTGGGTTCTTATAGTAGAAGATGGTATTAAGATCTGGGCTTAGTACTGTCCTTGTGACTGAAGTGTCACTGCTTCTGGTCACTCTCAGGGGACAGAGCTCAGAAGTATATGTATTATATGTGTACCATACACACCCACACCCACAAATGAATGCATCTATAACTATTCCTGTATCTATCAGTGTATAGATTTTAAAACCATGCATTTCTGCCAATATCTCTAATGCCAATCCAGCGCTTCAGGATTCTTTCTAGACTTCCCCTTTTCCACACTTAAAAATAAGTACCTTCTCCAACAGTGAGAAACCTGAGTCTCTTGATCCTCAATATATTTGCTTCTTTGTTCAATCAATTTATTTGTTTGTTCAGTGTACCAACTGCCCCACCAATCCTGCTGTCTTCTTCACCTGCCACATCTGTGCTCCACCCATACACCTCCTGTACTTGGACACAGAACCCTGTCATTTGTGTTTTATTTGTAATGCTCTTTGTCATGCTAAAGCTTCAAATAGCTGAATCTAGTTCTTTTTCTAAATTAAGGTATTACTTTAACTTACCACTTGCTCTTATCCTCAGTTTTCTCAGCTATAAAGTGAGTAGGTTAGCTTGTTTGACTTATTAGAAGACTTCCCATTCAAAAATTATGTATTTCAGTAATATCTTCATGGTACTTACTTTCATACTCAAAATTAATATAAGAAGAAGAGGAATCTGCTTTTTTTTTAATTTTTTATTTATTTATTTGACAGAGAGAGACACAGTGAGAGAGGGAACACAAGCAGGGGGAGTGGGAGAGGGAGAAGCAGGCCTCCCGCTGAGCAGAGAGCCCGATGCGGGGCTCGATCCCAGGACCCTGGGACCATGACCTGAGCCGAAGGCAGACGCCCAACGACTGAGCCACCCAGGCGCCCCAGGAACCCGCTTTTTAGAAATATCTAAGGAACTGACCACAAAGGTCTATGTATGCATATGTTAATCAGATATGCATATGTCCTTATATTAAGGACAGCAAAAATTTTCAAATAGCCTAAATTCCAATAATAGAGAATGTGTTTAGCAAATTATGATAGAGCAATAAAATCGAATGTCATGAAAACAGTAAAACTCAAGCTTTTGAAGAATATTTAACAGGAAGCTGTTTATAGAATAGTTGAAAGCGGGAGGACCTGGATGGCGCAGTCGGTTGAGCATCCAACTCCTGGTTTCGGCTCAGATCGTGATCTCAGGAGTGAGATCGGGCCTGTTTCAAGCTCCACACTCAGTACGGAGTCACTTGAGATTCTCTCTCCCTCTACCCCTCCTGCTCGTGCTCTCTCTCTTTTTCTCAAATAAATAAATAAATCTTAAAAAAATATAAAGGTAAAACGTAGATTACAAAACAATATATGCAACACAATAACCATTTTATAAAGAGAAAAAAAAAAAACACATACATGCAGAGCAAAACAAACCTAAAGAAATACACTAAGAAGTTACAATTATTTCTGGATTGGAGGATTGAGGTGTGGTAGGCAGAGTAATGGCCCCCAAAGATGTCTATGTCCTAAGCCCTGAAGCCTGTGACTGTTACCATATGTGGTAACGTAACTATGCGATTAACTTAAGGATCTTGAGAGGGGAAGATCAGCCTGGATTATGCAGGTGGCCCATGTAATCACAAGGGTTCTGCTAGCTTTGAAAACAGAGGAAGTGACAGTGAGCCAGGGAATGCAGAGAGCCTCTGGAAGATAGACAAGGCAAGAAAACAGATGCTCCTCTAGGACCTCCAGGAGGAATAAAGCCCTGCTGAGCCCTTGATTTTAGCTCAGTGAGATTTTGACTTACAACCCTTTAAGCGACTAAGTTTATGGCAACTTATTACAGCAGCAATAGAAAACTAACACAGAGAACAAAATTTCTTCTATTTTGTTCTTTGGGCTTTCTGCATTTGCATTTTCAAAAGTAAGCATTATTATATTTGTAATCAGAAAAAAATATGTGAATAATGATAATCACAAATTTGTATAGAATGTAATAGCTTACAAAGCACTTTGTGTAAGACATGACCTTACATACACACATGTCCTGCAATAGACGTGGGAGGCAGAAAACTGAGGTGACCGCATCCATCTCACACTCTTGCTCTCTGGTCCCAGCTGAGCCCCCACAACTTACCATAGTAAAAGCAAAGGGGACTGGGAGCCAAAAAAGAGAGAGATAAAATGACACTGGTGCACCAAGGACAGGCCCACAATTGTGAATCAACTCCAGATAAGAGTGTGGAAAATCCTGTTCAGCCTTAAGGAGATGAGAGTGAGGTTCTAAGGTAGTAGAATGGAGGAAAAGTTTTGGAAATATAGCATTTAAATATTGAGAACATCAGCCAGAACACAGGGTCATTGGGAATAAAAGAAAAAAAGGACCAGTAAATAAATCACAGGGATGTAAAGTACAGAATAGGGAATGCAGTCAATAACATTATAATAACTTTGTATAGTGACAGATGGTAACCAGGCTTATCATGGTGAGCATTTAGTAATGTATATAAAAGTCAAATCACTATCTTGTACACCTGAAACTAATACAGTATCATATGCCAACAACTATACTTCAGTTTTTCTAAAAAAAAAAAAAAAAAAGGAAAAAGGCCAGTCCCTGGGAAATGGAGGTGGTAAGAACATAGTATAAAACCACTCCTGCCAGTGGATTTATGTCCAAGATTCCAGGATCCTAGGAATGGGGAAATTCTAGGCTTTCCAAGACTCCATGCAGAATACAAAGAGCTACAAGGTAGCCACATTGGAGATCTGGCCTTACCACATGAGGATGAGAGGAGGGGCTCTGTGCCATATTACCATGGAGGGATCCAACCCTTAAACAAAGAGCAGCAAGTATTACCCTAATGGGTCTTGGAGCCAGGGTCTTTGATGGGCAGTATCCACTGGGTTCCAGGAGGGGCATGAAACACCTACCAAAGGCTTCAGATTGAAGACAGACCAACATGTTCATTAAACAAATAATTTCCAAGGGCTTACTCTGGCCCTATGCTAGCATCTGAAGGAACAGAGATATAAACAAGACCTTTTCCCTGTCATGAGGAAGCTAATTTCACATCCATCACCCAGTTTCATCTGATACACACACACACAATTGTTTTTTACTCTTACTGGTTCCTAGGCATAAATATTGCCTTCGTGAAATTTGTAAATCCTGTAGAAAATACACTGGACCTTGCATTTTTTACCTCTTCCTGATATCTAACACAATGATAGTCATGTGATAGCCAGTTGATTGATGGACTCTTGGAGCTTCTAGAATATCCAGATCTGTTGAGCTTACTAATTCAATTCTGGGAAATTCTAAAAAAAAGAGCTAGTATTTATTGAGCATCTATTATGTACAAGCCATTTTAGTAGGTGCTACAAAGGCTGCAAAGATGCAAAAGAAGTGGAGGCCTGCCCTTAGGGAGTTCACAATCTAGTGGGAGAGACAGACTTGAAAAATGAATTACAAGTAAAAACGTAAGTGACAACAACATAGAACAATAAAAGAGACATCAAAAAGGTAATGTCAGTTTAACTGCCTTCTGTTTGGAGCAATCAAGAAAGGTTTGTACAGAATAGGTGGGATTTGAGCTGAAAGATAATTAGGATTTGAAGAAAGATAAGAAAGAGTGCATTCCAAGTGGGAAAGATACTGTGAAGGTTGGGGGTAGAAAAGCACAAACACATATGGGGTAAAAGTGAGGATCTAAATTTTACAAACATTGTATCTGACTTGCCTCTTATAAATATGCATTTATATATCACTCTCCAGTTCCTTTTCTTTATAGAAAGTCGCTAAACAGATAGATTGGCAAAGATGGTTTCTATTGAAATTTCCAGATTAAAAACTTGTTGGCTTTTAAATAATTGTGAACTTTCATCTGTATTGTGATCATTGATAGTTATTACTTTTTTTAAAAAGGGGAAAGGAAGGGACACCTGGGTGGCTCAGTGGGTTAAGAGCTCTTAATTTTGGCTGGGGTCACAGTCTCAGGGTCATAGGATCGAGTCCTGTGTTGGGCTCTATGCTCAGCACAGAGTTTGAGACTCTCTCTCCCTCTCCCTCTGCCCCTTCCACCCACCTAAAATAAATAAATCTTTAAAAAAGAAAAAAAAAGGGAAATCCAATGCTTAAGAAAAGAGTTTAGATGAAAAACGGCCTCAGGCAAACTAGTCATGGCCCTTCCCAGATATAAAAGGTAGCCACAGAAGGAAGTGGGACTTGTTGTCAATGCAAATTTGAGGAAAGACAAAAACGGAGACCCTGACGTCTATCAGAGAATATCCCACGCATTCTGAAAACTGTCCCTAAGAGTGTCTAATACAAATCTATCAGCCTAGAAGAGAAAAAAAGAGATAGCTGAAAGTATTTTCATCATGACAGGTGATAGGTTTTGGCCCCAATCTGTCCATTAGCCAGTTGTGATACTTTAGACAACTCACTGGACCTCTTGGAGCCTTGTTTTTCCCTTGACAAATGGTGAATTCCTGCCCTCCTTCCCACAGGATGTTCTGAGAGGCTGAGCTGATATAAGGTGTTGTTCTTATTAAATCAAACGGCATAATCACATGTAAAGCTGTCACCCGAGCCCTCAGCAGGTTCTCAACTTGTGAGTGGAATCTGAATGGAATTAGCATTATTTTTAAAAGTCAGTGAGCATTATCATCATCTCAAAGTGATATATAAGCATCAAAAATGAATATATTTATTTCAGAGAGTAGAAAAACCAAAGTCTACAGAAATATCATAATTCCTTCTTATTCATTGCTGTATACCCAGCACTTAGCACCACGTCTAGCATATAATAGCTCCACAATAAATATTTATTAAATGAATGAATGAATACTTCTCTCTGAGTCCCCCTCTAGCACTCTCATTTGCAAGATCTCCCTATCTCTGTTTTCAAGATATACAAGGTATTCACCAAGGGACCTCAATGAGATTTACTTTTCTCTTTAGGGAAGGTATTTTATTTATATATAAGAAGGTTAACCGTTTATATCTAAATTAAAATTTAATAGGCCTTTGGTATAAACAGCAGTGCCTATTATTCAGAGTTTTTTAATGCTATAATAGGCACATTGTTAATCACAAGTTAATACCTAGTGAAGGGAAAATAGATCCCGAAGGGTTTTGAAGCATTTAAGTAAAAGACCTGTCCCTTTAAAAGGTCTGCATCTTCATGTCAATGAAAGAGACCTGTAATATACAAGTAATAATAATGATGATGGCTTCTACAATAAGCACAAAGGCAATGATGACAGTAAATTTTACAGTAAAAATTACAGTTCCGTTTCTTAACACTGATAGTGCAGGTAAACTAGCGGCCAATTTTGCTATATGTAATATTACCATATGCGACTGTCCTTAAATGTTGGGTTAACCCTCTTATACTGTAAACCTTAACCTTTAGAAAGATTGAACCCAAGCCTAAACATTGGCTCTTGGGTAGAACTTTGGTTGGTCTACATATAATAGACCCAGTTCCTCTGTTTAAATCTAGTCGTCCCATCCAGGACTTCGGATGTCCACTCTCACCATGGAGATCCTTGCTTCCTTTCAAATGAAGCCCAGACACTTCTCTCCAGACTTTGAGGTCTTTAACTAACTTTAATCACCAGAAACACTGGCAGGGCAGGGCAAATCCGGGCACTCACACTGCATCCTGCACTTCTTAGGAGGTACCACATCTCTGCAGGACTCAGGAGGGCAGCAGGTAGGAGGAGCAAAGGAAAAGGCTTCCTGCCAATGCTAAGAAAGACCAGAAGGTTCTCCATGTACATGTGTTTAACAGCTTGTCCACCCTCACAAAACTAAAGCTGAGTGGCCCTAGCTTCCAGCTGTCACTTGAGGTCAAGACTTTTCATGTGGTAAATTTTCCCTTTCGAAGTTGTCCTTAACGTTCATTTTAACTTAATTTTACCAGTACAATAATGTTGGGTTGACGAAGTACAAGGTAATTTGCTCTAGGCCTTAACCTGTTTCTTAAAACTGAATCCTGAATCTTCCCCCTCCCACCATGTGGCACTAATTGCTTTTCTCATTGATCATGTCCAAAGTACTCTCCAAGCAAGCAAGCTGACCAGCTTGGTGGCATCCATGTTCTATAAATGCATTCTCATCCTGCCTCCCACATGCTCCCTTCATTCCTACAACTTGCCTTTCCTTTCTTTTCTGTCCATATACAACTTTCCTTCTTTCAAAATGTTTCAAAATCCAACTCCTCATGGAAACCCACCTTAACTAATCTCCCTTCAACTGTCACTTCATTCTCTAGCCTTTCGGAGCACAGGTATAGTATTGATGGCCAGAGTAATTATTAATGATAATATTGATGAATTTCTGTCACATGCAAGACACTCTGTTATATATTTTACATGTAGTATTCCTAATCCTCACACCCTGACAACTGGGTATGATTATCATCCCAAATTTACAGATGAGGAAACTGAGGCTAGAGTGATATGTTCAAGGTCATAGGGCTACAAAGTGGCAAATCTGGGATTCAAACCATGACGAAGCTGGCTGACGAGCCTGTGCTCTTTCTCTCACAGCAGATGCTCACTGTGGTACTGCATTGAATTGATGGTGACTTTCTTTGTAAGTCTCTCCCCCTCCTCAACCACCTTCACCAAAGAAAATGTATGTTTCTCTTGTATATCCTCAATATGCTTGTTGAATTGAGTTGAACAGCTAAAGCCAGAAAACACATCTCCTATTTTTTAAAATATATTCCATCCTTGTGTTCTGCACATAAGGTAATCATTAAATGTTAATGACTAAGCGAAATGGAATAAAATCAGTGTTGTGGTAGCCATTTTTAAGCTTTAAGAGTTTAAATGAGCAAGCCCATACACAGCACCACAGCTGGGAGCACCATATTGCCATTAAGCCAGAAGGTGGATTTGTGGGATAGGAACATTTGAAAAGAGACACCACAAGAATGGTTAAGTCAGTTTTCCAAACCACTTTCTACAAGTAGCTACTGCTTTTCCTCCCATAATAATTTCACAATGATTAGCCTGCTAGGTGAGAAATCCCAATGAGAAACCTGAGTGTCAGAAGAGTTTAGCATGACCACTAAGTATTGGGCCCAAGTTAGACGTGATATGGACAACAGGTAGAGTCATTCCAATCCAGCCAGTCAAAATGTAAGAGAACTGCCACCTAGATTTCTATTACGGGCTTCATCTTTCAGGGTAAATGCCTTTGTTCTTATCATGAGATTCATGAAATGCATTCTAACATTCCAACACATATGGATATCAAAATGTGTATTTGGTGAGGAATAGTGTCTTATGCTACCAATTTCTGCTTCCCTTTGCTTTCTTTGCTCATAGCACAAAATTTCCTACTTTTTGCCAAAACCTTAACTATGTAGCTTTTTAACTTAATTAAATATATAGGCAATTACTGACACCATCTGTCTTCATAGAAAAAGAACAAGAAGTGACACAAAAGACTGGGATTCTAAAGGGAATATTTAGCAAACAAAATCTTCTAGCTCCACTATAGTGATACTTATCTTTGGAAGCCCTTATGCTATTTTAAACCATTTATGTTTCTTAGAAATAATGAATTAGAGCTATACTTAAAATAGGGTGGCTTTGGTATGATTTTTAAAAAAGAAAATATCAAGTAATCCATTGCTTTTTCAGTAAAACAAAAACTTAAGCACGCCGTTGAACATCTGTTACCAGTACAGTCTAACACGGCACTTAAAATCCTTTAAAATCCCTGAAAACCTTTATAAACTTACATGAATCTTTTGCATAAATAGAACTGTTTTAGCAATACGTATATTCCTTTAAACATATATTTTGCTTTCTTAAACGTAAGATTCATTGTGCTGCCTATTGTTCCAAGCCCTTATAAATCAATAAATGGAACGGCTTCACTTCTTGGTTGGAGTGGGTCTTCCCCTATCATGCCACCTCCCTAGCCCAGACTAGAGTACCTACTCATTTATGTGTGGCTTTTTAACCTTTTTCGATAACTCTCCACAACTGTCTTAATATGTAAATGATATCAAACCAACCCACTGAAACTTGATCAGGCTAAGTTAGGACAAGTCCAAATGAAATAATAAAATTCAGCCCCCAAAGGGAGAGTATAGACAGGAAATACAAAGGAATTCCAGAGAAGGGGCACATATGGCTCCATGAAGAACATACAGCAATTCCCTGAACTGGAAGAGCAGGTTTTTGAACCCCATGGGGCCACAACTGAGTGCCCTACAGAAATAGAAGGGTGCAGGACGAGAGAACATCAATAAAGAGGCTCAATATAAAGAGGCACTTTTCAAAGAAATAACTATAAAACTTCTACTCATATTAAAGACTTATGGTATACCAAAGAATACACTATCTCAGATTTGGCGGGGGGAAACATCAATGCATATATTTTGTATTTTTTTATTCACTTTTTGATGAGGGAAATATGAATAAATGAATTCTACAATTATTTTCTACACACTTATGAAAATAAGTAGAGCCAAAACTAAAAATTTACCCTTATCTGCCATGAACTGTCTAGTGCATTCTCCTGAGCGTAATATTAAGAAACAGTGCCTTGAATTTTAGAAGAGATGAGGAGGAGGAAGGAGGGAAAGGTCTCCCTTAATGCTGCTTCTTTCATTTGCTAGAAACTGAACCTAGGGACAAATGGTGTCAGAGGGGGTCAGTTAAAAGCAGCCCCTGGGGGGAAGCTCAGTGGAACTGAGGAACATAGCAGCAGAGCCCTGACAGGTAAGCCAGGACTGAGGAACACTTACTCAGGTGGAACTACGGGTGACTTTCAGTCAGCAACTACTCAACTGGAATTTTTCCCAAGGCCCTAAAGCTCCACCCATACATTTCTGGGAAGTGCCATAGGACTTTCATTGATCACGGGCAGGAACCTTGGCTTTCTGCCTACACTGAAGGACAGTATTTCTTTGTCTTTATACAGCTCCTTTATTAGAGGCTCTCCAAGTGCTTTACAGACAAATAATGGGACGGTGAGGCAGAAGGTTGTTAAGTGGCTTGCCCAAAGTCCCACGGTAAATCACAGGCCTTCCTCTGGATTCGGAGCCACCTAGTAAATGCTGGAGCTTCTGGGTGTGACTGCGGCCATCATGGTGCTCTCTTACATCCTACCAAGCATTTGTTTCCCTCCCAGGTGGAGAGAAATGTCCAAGATCAAGTGCAGGAGAGACAGCCTGGACTTCAGAGTACAGCAAACCTACAGGGTAATCCTAGCCCCCGCTGCTTCACTGCGGAATGCGGCACGTTTTTGGGTTCTTTGAGCCTTCTTCACTTCCACGTCAATAAAATGGGGATGTTAGTACTTACCTCACAACGTGGTTGTGAGGATGACGTAAGAAAATACCAAAGTGCATTGTGCATGGTAGACCCTTAACACACATTAATTTCCCTTCCTTTTTCCTTCCCCCAGTCTGCCTCCTGAAGTCTATCCTCCACATGGTCAAATAGGCAGCTTTCTAAACACTGCAGCTATCAAAAAAAGATGGCATATTGGCTCGATGGGCTGCTGAACCTTTCAAACTCCAGAGTCTACAGACAACAAAGGCACAGTCATGGAATTCAGACTCAGCTCACAGGATAGCCAAATCCAAAAGGTTCCATGACGACAAACATGTTACCTGGCACCCAGCCCTCTCCTGTCACCAAATTAGTCAGGATGTATGGGGTTATTAGATTAATTTGATGGGGATGAGGAAGTGTCCCTGGGGAGCCCCAAGCCGCAGAAGGCAGGCTAAGGTGCTGGGAGGGCCCTGGAATGAGCAACAGAAGGGAAGAAGGGAAGGGGACATGTCTCGGACAGAGCTTTCCCGTGTCACGTGCCCTCTTGCTTGACCCGCCCTGTCTCTCTTCTGGATCTGACCATGACCAGCCCCACTTAGTCTAGGAGTTGGTACAAAATGAAGGCCTGCATGGGGAGGAGACAGAAGTGCACCGCATTTTGGAAAAGTGACATTGTGTTTTCAGAGCTAATTGAGTCTCTTTGACATAAGCTAAAACATTATCCCTACCAGCCCATGACTGCTTACTGGGCCGAGGTATTAACCCTTGCTGGGCGCTATTTTGATTTAGTGTATGAAGCAGATAATTTTCACCCACATCTGGAGAAGCTTTTTGAAGTAGAGACTTGAAGAATACCTTGGATAAATTCAGAGGGCAGTTTGGAAGGTGGTTTATCACAGGCTTCCTCATTCCGTCGTTACTTACACACTTGACTGGATTCCAACAAGTAGCCATACAAGTTGTGTAGGCATCCTTCCAAGAATTGGGTCTCCTGGAGACCAGATTCTGTGCGTGCATGTGAGTATAACAGCTTTCCTGAGATATCCTTTGCCATAAAATCCACCCTTTTAAAATGTGCACTGCAGTGGTTTCTAAGTAATTCAGAGTTATACCACCATCACCATTACCCAATTTTAGACAATTTCCCTTACCGCTAAAAAGATATCCTGAAACCCATGAAAAATCATTTCCCATGCCCTCTTTTCCCCAGCCACTGAAAACCATTTTCTGCCTCTGTGGATTTCCCTGTTCTGGACAGTTCATATAACATGGATCATCCAGTAGGTCATCCTTTGTGACTTCTTTCACTTAACATTAATGTTCTCAAGGTTCATCCATGTCATAGCAGATATCAGGGCTTCATTCCTTTTAATGGCTAAATAATATCCCATTCTATGGACATACCACATTTTGTTTATCTATTCATCAGCTGATGGACATTTGGGTTGCTTCCACCTTTTGACTGGTGTGAATAATGTTGCTGCGAACATTCGTGTGCAAGTGTTTGTGCGGATACATGCTTTCATTTCTGGTTATATACCTAGGAGTAGAATCGATGGGTTGTTTGGCAACCATAAGTTTAACTTTTTGAGAAACTACCAAACTGTTTTTTAAAGAGGCTGTTCCATTTTACAATCTCACTAGCAATGTATGGGCTTCCAATTTCTCCATATCTTTGCCAACACTTGTTACTGTGTCAGCCATCCTTACAGGTTGGACATGGTGTCTGTCTGTGTTTTAAAGGGAAGACTTTTTTTTTCCCTGTGTTATTTTCCCCTGTGTTATGTATTATTGAGTAATCCAACAAAGATTTATTGTGTACACTTACATCGCGAGTGCTGTGGTAGGTATTATGCAGGATGCAAATATGAATAAGATGAGTCCCCGCTCTCAGTCTAATTCTCCTCTTTAGGAATTTCCCAAATGTAAACAAACTTGCCTTGGACTTGCAGTCAAGAGCTCTGAGCTCTGATCTGAACTCTGCTCCTGACCGGGTCTCTTCCCCTCTTGCAGCCTCAAGCCCAGGGCTTGAGGGGGTCTGGACTAGACCAAGTCCAAGGCCATAGCTCTGACTGCCTTTGTTTCTTTGCCTACATATTCTGCAACAGAGGCTGGTCTTTATAAAAAAAAAAAAAAATTCTGATTTCCTGCAAATGTCAAGGAAAGTGGGAAGGACAGGCAAACTGTGCTGCCAACTCATTGCCCTGACAGGTCCAGCGCGGTGCGCTCATCCTCATCTCACTTTGTACCCCAACCTTCTGTGTCCACATGACTGGGCACAGGGATCCTCCCCAGTGAGAACTACCAAGCAAGAGCTTTCTGCTTTGAAAACGCACACAAAAGCCTTTTGGAGATTATTTGTAGTAACTTTAAAGGAATACTTTTCAGCTACGCAAATCATTCACCAGCCCTGACATTTATAGCATGAAAATTAAAGGAGGAGAATAACTATTTACAGTATGAGATGATTATATTGAATTGCCATGGAAGAAGCATATACAATTACTAGTCCTAGAAACCTGTAATAGGTTATAAAAATTGGGTTTTCGTGTTTATTATAGTTTAGTGCCTAATGTCAAAATAAGAAAATGGTCTTCTAAAAATTCATGATTAAAAAAAAGTAAGGAAATACTTAAGAAGAAAAAAGAAATGAGTATACAATTCTGTACCTTAATACAAATAATATTAGTAGGCCATCAGTCTTGAAAGTAATCGAGGGAGGATCATAAATGTATAGAAGTAGTGGAAGTAACTTGGAAAAGGAAGCAGAAAAGGCAAGAGTATGTTAAAATGCTTGTGTGTGGTTTTTTTTTTAACAAAAGTGAAAAACATCAAAAGAGCTGCTGATGATGAGGATTTAAATGTTTTCCATTTTGGATCCCCAAATTAATTTCGAATATAGTTCCTGCACATCCTGAAAGAACTTGCAAAGTCACAGAGAAGCTTCTGGCACTGCAAAGCAACTAGACTCTTAACGCTGGGGACTAGGTGTTATGGAAAGAGCTGGACTGGAACTCGGGAAACCCGGGCTTTGGTCCCAGCTCTTCCCCTAACTGAGGGACCTGAGCCAGTCCGTTCACCTCCCAGAGTCTCATCCATAAAATGGGGACATGGGAATGATAGAGGTCATTTCAGGTCTGCAGGACAGAATTGTTTAAGACCTCTCTGGGCCCTGAGTATTTTTGGCTTTAGAGAGCCCATCACCGTACATCATAGTAAATGTATTAAAATGCACTCTTGTGGAATAGGATTTAGATATAACTGTATGAGTTGTGTTGCATTTAACCAACATGCAAATTTTGTCGATATTTTAAAAACATTTATTGTTACTTTGTAGTTTTCATTTTATATTTGGGAGCCAGTATCACTTTTTTTTTCCAGAATCCAAATATTTTGAAGGCCTTTGGAAATCATGGAGGCCCTAGGCATGGTGGACTACTGGGCCCTGAGCGCCAAGCGGCAGGGCCCAGATTTTCTGCTGCCTCTGGCCTCACAGACTCCAAACGCCCAATATAAAGCAGTGTCCAGGGTGGGTGGTACAGAAATTGAATGCTGTGGTTGCTCAGAGATAGCCTCGTCGAGCTGTGGTTTAAATCGTGGCCAGAAGGATAAATAGGATCAATAGGGACAGAGGGGAAGGCCTCCAAGATGAATACTAAGAGTCTCAATTGTTGATCAGGGCCCCAGGGTGACTGCCCCATATGGGGCAACAGCGGCTCTCCTTAGCCTCTCCAAGAGACTGGGCCATCCCAGCAGCTGCCACTAGGTGGC
This sequence comes from Phoca vitulina, assembly GCF_004348235.1. Lineage (NCBI taxonomy): Eukaryota > Metazoa > Chordata > Mammalia > Carnivora > Phocidae > Phoca > Phoca vitulina. The sequence goes on from NW_022589723.1 coordinate 33,006,067, forward strand.
AACATGCCAAGATGCTGCAGGCCCCTGGGCCTTCCTATTCATTTTTTTAAAATATAATACACAGTTCTTACCAAATATCATAATCACATTCATATTTTGCCAACTGAAAATTCTTACAGTGCATGTACCAATTCTTTAAAATTAAGTATCATGTATGTTGTTTACCACAACGGGGATCTCAGTGCTGTCTGCTGATGGTCAACATGGGAAGAGATACCACTTAGTAGCTACCTGAGGCAATACATTCTCTGTATGATAGCCAGGATTCTAGAGCCTGTTTTTAATAGCATCTGAGAAGAGGGTAAAGTGGTCCCCATCTCTGAGGAGCAGGCAAAAACAATGAAGTCAAGAGCCAAGCAAGTGAGTTCTTCTGCCTGTCCTGGCAGAGACACAGGGAAGAAGTCAGGGTCCAAACAGATTTGAGTCTGCCAGACCCCACAGTAATAGACTCATAGAGTTTCTCTTGTAGTCACTGGATCCTCACAATACCCCTCAGAGATAGAGACCGTTGCAGATAGGTCTGTGTTAACATGCAAGGAAGCTGAGGCCCAGAAACAAGAAAGTTAAGGTCACATAGCAAAGGGCCAGGCCAACACTCCCAGTGAGGTCCTGTAACTCTGGTCCAGTGCTCTTGCTATGCTAGCGAAGCCACCTGCCACCCTCAAGGTGTAGGCCCCTCTAGACTCCACTACCCTCAAGGGGCAGTCACTTCTTTCCTCTACCAAGCTGCCTCTATCCTTCTCAACCTTATTTCATCTTGGCCTAAACATGGTGAGAAGCACGTCCCCTATGGAAGGCCCCATATCCTGTAGGTCCTGTAGACTAAGGTCTGTAGACCTTGCCTCTCCTCAGACAAGGATGGCCTTGAGCTCAAGGCCCAAATGTGATAGTAGAGAAAAAGATGCCTCCCTACCAGGGACAGATTCTGCTTTATCCCTATACCTGACCAAGCATATTCTCCTGATTTTACAGCTGAGAAGGGAGAAAAGGTACCTGAGATCTCATCCGAACCTCTAGAAGATCATTCAACAAAAGCATCTCAAACTCAAAATGCCCAAACCTGAAATCTTGATATTACCCTTGAAACTATTTCTCTAGCAGTCTACCCCACTCAGTACATAGTAATTCCATCCTTTCATTTTCTCAGGGCAAAAGTCTTGAAGATATCCTTGACCCCTCTTTCTTTCACACCCTGCATTCAACCCATCAACAAAGTCCTTTAGGTTGCAGTTTTGAAGTGTATCTATAATATGACCACTTCTCCCATCCTCTGCTGTTACCATGCCGGCCCAGCTACCACCATCTCTCACCCAGTTTATTGCAATGGCCTCCCAAGTGGCCTCCCTCTTTCCATCCTTGACCGCTTGTGGTCTCTTCTCCCCACTACATCCAGAATAACCCTTTAAAATTAAAGTTAGATCATGTCACGTCAATGGATTTTGGCCTCCAAAGTGGTAAGGCCTTGGCTCTGTATTTAACCTAACCAGTAAGGATAGGGGGAACCTTGGCTTACCCGTGCCTATGATGACCAGCAAATAGAGGGGCTGGGCAGGTGGCCTGGCCTCTCTAGCTTAGCCATAGCTATAGGGACCCATGGGTCTGACAGAGGGCTTGGTCTCACTCTAGAAAGAACCCAGTGGTGGATTTCCTGTCATGTTGGGACTACATGGGAGGGGGTGCACCTGTGCCTTAACCAAGACAGGCTGCTGAGGATAAGCTTGTATCACACCCTGCTCTAAAGGCCTGATACCATCCCTGTGGTAGGTGAATTCTCAGTGCTTCATCTCCCACTTGCCTTAGCTGGAGAATCTGCCTTTTAAAGAATTCTCTACAGGGTGAGAAATCTTCACAATTCCCAGTCAGCCTCATAGTTGCAGCTGGACGCAAGTGAGGGAGGGCCTGTCAGGACTATCCTCCCCAGTGATTAGTGGAGGAAAGTGTGGCCCAGAGAGGCAACTTGCCAAAGATCAGGGATATTTGCCTCAGATGCTGGTATCAAGGGTGGGGCTTTCAGCAAGCCACATAGCTTGTCCTGACCTCAGGTTCTTTTCCTTACAATAAAAGAAGAAGGTGATGTAGAAAAAGAACGGGAAAACCTAAAGATGAATGTGCAAAACATCTAGGAATCCTTCAAGCCCTGAAATTCTATGATTTTTCCACAAATGTTGTTTCATCTATAAATGAGTCTGTCAGTCCCATACCTACCCGGGAGCCCATCAGAGAGGGTTGGCAAGTCCAAACTCTTTGCTACTTTATTTGCAAGTGGAGACAGACACAAAATGTGGGCCTGAGTACCTGTGCCTGCATCTGTAGGCTCTGCCACCCATCCACCCTGCCTGTCACAGGAAAGAGGCCATTGCAGCTGGGCGACCAGGCAGCCGTCACCGCATGGAGCACCCGAGGCAGAAAGGGCTCAATACTGGGCCTCTCTCCCATACCTTCCTCACGGGAGCATATTACCTTTTCATCCCAAAGCTTGTGGCCCAAACAGGAGGCAGAACCTGGGAAGGGGACAACTGTGGGCAAGCCTGCTGCTGCCTGATCCTGTCTTTGCCTCTCACATGCTTTTTTGAAGGTTGATGAGGTTGTCATAGTTTCTGAATTGCCTTCTGCCCTGTGTTCTGCCCGCTTTGTGCCAGGTCTCCTGGTGCAGGAGGGCCTGTCAGAGCCGCAGAGAGCTGGGGCCCCTGCAGTATTCCCGCACCACACCCAGCCCTGTCTCTTGCTGAGCTTACAACGGGCTTTTCGGCAATCAATCCAATAGAAATAGAATGTAAGCCACGTGTAATTTTTCATTTTCTAGTAGCCTTGTTTAAAAATATAACAAAAAAATAGCCGAACATAGTCTTAATAATGTGTTTTATTTAACCCCACATAACCAAAATATTATCATTTCAACATATAATCAGTATAAAATATTACTAATGAGATATTTCATGTTCTTTTTTATCTCCTCAGTCTTCAAAATCTAGTATTTTACATTTAGAGCACATCTCCATTTAAACCAGCCACATTTCTTTTTTAAGATTTTGTTTATTTATGAGAGAGAGAGAGAGCGTGCATTCAAGAGAGACTGATTGATCAAGGGGAGGGTCAGCAGGAGAGGGAGAAGCAGACTCCCCACTGAGCAGGGAGCCCGATAAGGTGGGGTTTGATACCAGGACCCCAGGATCACGACCTGAGCCAAAGTCAGACACTTAACTGACTGAGCCACCCAGGCACCCCTGAACCAGGCACATTTTAAATGCTCAATAACCACAAGTGGCTAGTGGCTACCATATCAGATAGCACATTCCAGAACATACATGAAAGTCTAAATATAATTGCACTTATTGCTAATATTCTGCTAATATTAACCACTGGCTGTTAACATTTTGTTATATTCTCATCTAGTCTTCTCTATGTATAATATTTTTGCAAAGCTGAAGTCATGTTGCTTTTATGACTTTACATCCTTCTCTTGCTATTTTTGTGTATCTTCCTACACCATCAAAAGTCATCCACAATTTTTATCTTTTGTGATGATATCATAGACTATCCCATCACTTGGGTGTGTCAGAATCTTTTTAATCAATACCCAAATGTTGGACAGCTGCAATTTTTCAATCTTACAAGTAATGCTGAGATGAATATTTTCATGTTATGTATTCTTTTTAAGGCCTTGATGCAAATGTCTCTAGCATTCTAGTCATTTTTAACAAAATGATTTTTACATCAGCAGTAAGTCAAACAATCATCAACTAGTGATTTATGACTGGGAGCTGAGGCATCTTGTTTTCTCATCCCACACCTTTGATACCCTGCTCTGTAAACCGAGGGCAAACCACTTCACTCCATTTATAAAGTAAACTGATTGTATTAGATGATTTTTAAGGGTCTTTCCAACACTAACCTTCAGTGATGTTTTTCCCTCACCATCATAGCTAATCAATTAACCTGTCAAGCTAGTCATTAGAAGTCCTGCAAGTCACATCAAAGGCACTTCTTAACATTTAAAAATCCATCCACATGGGGCGCCTGGGTGGCTCAGTCGTTAAGCGTCTGCCTTCGGCTCAGGTCATGATTCCAGGTCCCGGGATCGAGCCCCGCATCGGGCTCCCTGCTCGGCGGGAAGCCTGCTTCTCCCTCTCCCACTCCCCCTGCTTGTGTTCCCTCTCTCGCTGTGTCTCTCTCTGTCAAATAAATAAATAAAATCTTTAAAAAAATAAATAAATAAATAAATAAATAAATAAATAAATAAAAATAAAAATCCATCCACTTATCTC
>NW_022589723.1:33010431-33087750 GCF_004348235.1 Phoca vitulina
AAATAAATAAATAAATAAATAAAAATAAAAATCCATCCACTTATCTCCGTCCCCACTCACAGTGCCCCTTATACAGGCCACCATCACTGCTCATCTAAATTGTGAGAGAGTATGGAGTGCAGACAGAGATTAGGTTCTAAAGTTAACAGTGAAATCCAAAATCAAGAATAGGATTAAATGAGGTATGTGGGAAAGCATGAGGCTGGCACAGAGGAGATGCTCAGTACATATTTCCTACACTGCAATCTGAAACCAGCTTCTAGAGGCCCACCTAGACCCTGTTCCTTAAAAGTTGGAGTGGCGTTCACAATGAGGCATCAGAGGTGATGTGCCCTGCTGTGAGCCAAGCCCTGCCCCAGCCACAGGATGCTGTGGGAAGACAAAGACTCATCAGCTTCCCCTAAAGGGCTGACAGTCTAGAGGGGGAGACAGGAACCCCTATACTCAAAACAAGCATGCCTCAGGCGGTGTCTTCAATGGAAAAACCAGATGGAGAACAGAACAATTATCTGAGCAATTCAGGCAAGCCTGCTGTTGAGGAAACGGCTTAACGAAATTTGTTCTACTATTTCTTTTGTGAACCAAGGGTTTAGGGCAGTCTAGGGAAGCAAAAGTACTGGGACTCTAGAAAGAACAGAGTTCTGATCCATGCTCTATAATCTTAAGCAAACCATGAAGTCACTTTTTGATCTCAGTATCCTCATTGGTCAAATGGAGACAGAGTAATACCAGCCTTGCCCAAATCTAACCACCCACTGGACTGAGTTGTTGTGAGGTTGAGTACATCGATCATGGATGGGGAAAACAGTTATTAAATGGGGCAATCTAATAGCCACACAAGCAACTGAAAATGTGTCTCCTAAGATCCTACTCCTCAAGGAAATGCTTAGTAATCAGAAATAACATTTGTACTGAACTTTATCATTTGTAAGGCAATTTTAGGTGCATTTATTTTGTTTTCAAAGTAAATGTGTGGTAGGTATTATATGTGTGGTAGGTATTATCATTTGCTCCTTTCGCACTCAAGGATACTGAGATTGAGGGCGTTTAAATAACTTGGTCAAATTTACACTATTTGTGAGGGCCAGAGTTAGGCTTACTCCTTGGTTCTCACTCTTCCTCTACACTGTGCTGCCTTCCCATTAAAATCCTGATCACCACGAGTGCACTGGTCATGATGAGCACCAGGCGATGAATGGAAGCGTCGAATCATTATATTGTACACCTGAAACTAATGTAACACTGTATGTGAACTATACTGGAATTAAGTTTTAAAAAATCCTCATCCCCAAAACATTAATATTATTAACATAAATATTAATGTTGGTTATATACATTTCCCTTTTATCAAGGACATGAAAACATCAAAAGAGAAGCTCTGAAAAAAAAAAAAGAATGCCTGACATGCAAGAACAGCAAGTTTACTTTCTCCTACTAAGAAAAAGTAACTGTCCCCATCTGATTTGCATTTTATGCCATACAGCAGGAAATATTTAAGTTGACAAATAGGATATTTACAACTGCAACAGATACTTGGCAGTTAGTTTTTAACAATTGTTGCAAATGTGATTTATTTGCTATTATAAAAGGGCATTACTGTGCAAATATGACTCCTGAAATTAGCTTCAGTTTAGCAAGGGGCCTTGACAGCTTGACCTCTTAATATCCTTATAATGATGCCATTTACATTCAATGCTTACTCAAGTCACTCACTGCTAGATTTGTTTGAGAGGAGTCCACTCTAGGGCAGATGTACTATGTATTTTAACATATAGAGTTGGTGTGTGGGGCACATGGAGGCCTTCTAAGAGGAAAAAATGTTTAATCAAGTCTTCATGAAAATGTGTTCATTTCCAACTTCCTACAGTGAAAATGCGTTACTGCTAATTACAGCATACTCCAGAAATACAATACTTCATGTTTTCTCCACAAGACACTCTCATGGCATGGATTATAGTAAACAAGGGCATGTTTTCACCCTCTGCAACTTTAGCTTTTAATGTGACTGGGAAACTAGTACAGTTGAGGAATGGCTGGGCTCAGATCAGTGCCATCTCTGCCAGCAGGGAATGGGGAAAGGATGGACTTGGTGCCAGAGAGAACTGGATTCAAATCCCAGCACTGCCACTTCCGGGCTGTGTGGACCTAGGTATCTCTCTGAACCTGTGTTTTTTTTATCTATGACATGGGACTGTTATTTTTTAGGTTATTATAAAGATCTGAGATGTTTGGGAAGCACCTGGCACTTGGGACTTGATACATGGGAGCCAGTCATATTTGTGTTGCTTGTCAAAGCTCAGATTTCACCTTCTCCGTGATGCAGCCCTAAATTCGCTAGACAAACTCAGTTTGTCCTTTCTGCCTCAGTAGTACTTTGTTCCCTTTATTATATCATGTATTACACTGTGTTGTAAATGACTGAATATGTATGTATCTGTCTTCCCCTCCTTGGTGGCAGGACCTGTGCCCATCTACCTTTGACTCTCCAGTAACTAGCACAATCACCTTGAACTTGCCTTCACTAGCCTTGAGCATTGAACTGAGGATGATTCTGGGGGTGCTTCCATATTCAGTGTGGGGGTGAGTGGTGACAGGCAATTAGGGATGATGGTCTGCCTCAGGAGAGGAGAGAGGTAGCACATGACCCACTTCTGCCATCTCCAGTTTATAGTAGATGCTCAGTAAATATCTGTCAAAGGAATTAATGGACTTACTTAGTTATCGAGTGGCTTACAGTAACTTATTGCTCACATATGTCTATTTTTCAAAGCCTTTTAATTTTTATTGCATCATAGTATTCTTCTAATAGCCCTGCTGTTCAGCTATGGTGGGTGTTCCCACAGTTTTCATTTCCCAGTTGAGGATACTGTGGCACCGTGGGGTGGCAAAATGACTTTCCCACACTCATGACAAATGGGGGGAGCGCTAAGACTTACAGGCCAATCATGAGTTTCCCTAAAGTTTCATAGTGAGATTTCCTGGCACTGCTTTTTCTGAAATCAAAGCAAACTGCCCTTTTCTCCTATTCACTCCCTCTTTCTCCCCTCTGTCTGCTCCTCTTTAGTTCCCCATCCTCTGAAGCTTCTGTCCAGTCTCATTTTTCTCAACAGAAAACACTGCACAACTGGGGAACTCATACAGGGTAAGGACTGGCTGGGTCAAGACCAGTGTCATCTTCCTTCTCCTAAAAATGACAAACCACAGGGGGGAGAATCAAAGTCCCCATGAGCCTTTTGGAAGGGGGCATCTCCAACAGATTACCTTGGCCAGGTGTTTTAATTTTTGTAACTTCCCGTAAGAATGTTCAATCTTCTAATTAGAATCAGATTGGAGGCTCTGTCCTTCAGTTGAAGGAAGTAGAAACAGAAGCAAAAACATCTACTCCACTCAGTCACGTGTGCACTGGTTTGGTTGGGTCTGACATGGTTTGGGCTGGTTAGGGTTGGTTGGAGTTTTCTCTCCAGGTTGTTGATCTCACCCTCACTTCTGTGGTTCCTGTTTTAATCAGGTGTGGGCAACAGGCCTCAGCCTCTCATACAGTGACCAGCTGGCCCTGACTCAGCTCACCTTATACCTGACCAACGGCCATCTGGATTGCAGTCTGAGCACCCTGAAAGTGCCCTTTGTTCCCAAGAAAGAGAAGAAAATGAGCTGCCTTAATGCCCTCTCAGTGCCGGTAAGCAACAGATGCTTCCTGATGCCCCATGGTGTTCAGCAACACTCAACCACCGCTTCCTGAGCTCTGGCTATGTGCCCAGCTCTTTGAGTATAGAGAGAAGAAAGAACCTCAGGCAAGTCACTTAGCCTCTCCAAAACGGGTTTCTGGAGTACAAGTGTATTGGCCAGAGGAAAGGGGAGAGAGCGTTCCAGAAAGGGAAGGCACCATGTTGGAGGGATGAAAGAGCATGGGTTTTTTCAAGGGTGGGTCTCTTGGGACATTTCCTTCCATTTCTTCTCATCTCCAAGCCCTGGACAAGTTCTTCAACTACCAGCAACTTCTGACAAAACCCGTATTTTTCTAGCTCTAATCTTGTTTTTGAGCTCCAGACTCCCAGATTCACCATTCTACAGAACTTCCCTAGAGTCCTCAGGGTCAAGCTGTCTCAAACTGCATTCATCATCTCTCCTCCCCCTGTACTTCCTCATGGTAGGTCCTGCCAGAGGCTGATGGGACACCTCCGCCCCCTCATCCAGTCAACACCAGCTCATGTTGATGCTAGCTTCGACTCTGACCCCTCCTCTCCCTCCACAGAGACACTGCCTTAGTTTTGCTCTTCACTAAGATTCCTTGCCTGCTGTCCCTCCCCTCAGCCTAACCATACATACAGCCAAGATGGTCAAGGTGAAAAGCAAATCTGAGCATGTTGCTCCCCTACTTATGATTTTGAAATGATTCCTGTCATCTTCAGGAAAATCCCAACTTCCCAGCTGCGTGAAGGAGGGCCTTCATGATCTACCTCTTTCTGCAGCCCCAACCTTCCATCTCATCACTAGCCCTATTGCTAGGGTGGCTGGAGCCAGCAATCTTGGGGCTGGTTGAGGTTTACCAACCTTAGAACCCAGGGCAACAAAATACAAATCTCCATGGAGACAGTGGGCTAGGTTGGTTTTGGGAAGGGAGAACAAGGGTCTAGTGGACCAGATGGCCCTTCATATACACGGAATATGGAAGCAGAAAGGAGCTCAGGCTACAGATGCTCTGACTTTTGCCAGAGGGTTTCTTCCACCTCTCCTATAGTGGGCTTCATACCCTTTTGGCAAATGAACATCTACTTGAGATGCTAATATATCAAACAGATAAAAGAGGAATTTCAGTGGTTAATAGGACCCACGCTAGCACCCTAGAGATACTTTTTCAGAGCAGTATCTCCTGCCTCTCTGCTGAGCCTCTTTGGAATCCCCTTGATCTCTTTGCTTATTGAGAAGCAGAGTTGGTCTCTCCCTCTCCCTTTGCCCTTCCCCCTGTGTGCATGCTCTCTCTCTCAAATAAATAAATACATCATAAATCTTTTTTTAAAAAGGGGGGGAGGGCGCCTGGGTGGCTCAGTCAGTTAAGCGTCCGACTCTTGATTTCCACTCGTGTCACGGTTGTGAGATTGAGCCCCACATCGGGCCCTGTGCTGGGCCTGGAGCCTACTGAAGATTCTCTCTCTCCCTCTCCCTCTGCCCCTCCCCCTGCCCGCATGCTCTCTCTCTCTGTCTCAAATAAATAAATAAATCTTTTTTTAAAAAGAGAGAGAAGCAGAGTTGGACGGGGGAGAACAGGTCCCTTTTAATTAGGTCCCAGGACCTCGCTGAGAATCAACCAGGTCCAGCTCCACCTGTGGCCCCCATCCTCACTAAAGGGACCTACAGGACCCTAAGTTCAATGCTGGCTGGAGGGACAGCAGTAAAACTTGAGCCTTGTGGCCTAGCAAACCTAACTCCATGCCATTTCTAAAAGGAAGCTGGAAGCTGAGTTAGTATTCAATTCAAGACTTTCCAAGACAATTTGCTACATTTAAGTATGTTGCTTCAGAAGGCTATAAGCAGAAGTTGTACTCTGAATTAGAAGCACTCTCCCATTTTCCCCATCTTGCCTATAGGTTTCAATCCTAGCTACAGGCAACATACGGGAATTCTCCTGTGATCAAGAGTCTTAAACACTTCTAGGAATTGCCTACACTCAAGAGGGAAGCATTATGATCTTCAATAATTCAAATGTCTCTACAGTCACTACTAAAGGAAAGCTATGCAGGTTTTCTGATGTACGGATAAATTGAAAGTGCTTGTGGCTTTAGAAAGATAAATGATGTTCTCACCCTGGTGCCACTGTGCATGTGTGCATGCGCGGGCTCCCATGCATGCGTACACACGGGATAGGCCATTTTTAAAAGAAGCATCCATACTTGCACACACAATGCAATTTACAACCAAACCAAAGCTTCCTGAACAGGTGTGGATAGGCTGTGATGCCATCAGGTTTATAATCAGTCAGCTGACAGCCCCCTTTGAAGACTGAAGAAAAAGGAAAGGCACTGACATACCCATAAAGATAAAGAGGGCGCATTCAGGACTAATGCCTACAAAATGCTTCTGCTTTGAGCCTATTCCTTTAAATAATCTGCTGTGCAGGGGGGAAGCAAAGACTCTTCTGGGCTCTACAAAGAGCTCTTGTCCCAAGTCAGAAACAGGTGGCGAAGAACTGTCATCTAGAGCCAGTCGGGCCAAGTGCATGGGCTTCTGCCCCAGTGTCCTCCACAATTAACCACTTGAAGTCAGAAACCAAGTCAGATGAGTCCCAGACATGCATGTTTTAGAAAAGAAAACGAGTTACCTAACAACATTTTAAACTTTTAGTTAACATTCTGTCAGAATGAGGATAAAGCACTATCCTTTTCGATTGTTTTTACTCCTCCTCTCTCTCTGCGGACCCTCCGCACTACAGGTGGGCAAGTGGCCAAAAGGGACCATATCTGCAAACATCTTAAAACAACCCATGTCATTTATAAGCATTTTAACAGCACACGATCTGTAATGAATGATTAAGTAAAACCTTTTGTGTTAAATTATGATGTTAATAATGATTCTGTCTCCTGTAATTTATTATGAATTCTCAAATGCTTCGGGTTTGATTTTGATAGAATGCCACAACAACAGAGTTTATGTTATGACTTTATTTTTAGAACTCCTTCTTTGAAGGCACACATTTCCCCACTGCTGCTACTGTAATTATGTACAAAACCAATCACTCATTAGAGTTAGGATACGTTATCTTCTAGACAGATGAGGCTAAATAAGCAACACATTAATAATTCAGAGAGCAGTTCATTATGCATGTGGATGCCTGCTTCGTAACTGAAATAAGAACCTCATCAGCCTCTGCCAACCTTTAAACAATAGTTCTGTGTTATTGCGACCACATTCAAGTTTACGCTTGTTAAACTGCTACTTGGATTATTTTATCAAACATTCATTTATTTGTGGTCCCTCACTGCCGAGAACAGATTTTGGAAGCTCCTTTTTTAAGTTAATGATTTGAGCAATGGGTGTTATTAATTCTCAGAATATTATAAACATGATTAATTTTCAGGCAGAGATTTATTACATAAGGATTTCAACTATGTCAACTGAAATGCATCACTGTCAAAACAAGTATCATGGCGAAAATAGAATATGCTCCACACTTCAAGTGCTGGTGCTCCGAACTAAATCAATTTAAATTGTGGCTGAAGCAAAATTATATTCTCCAGTGAAAAGGAGTATTTCGAGCTTCCTTTATTTGGCTTGAAGCATTCTTGTTAGATTGTGATTTAGAAAGGTAGTTTAATAAGACTAGACTTCTACCAATAATATTTTCTCTTCTATTTTTTTCCCCGTTTTACCAGAAAAGGCTAGCCTCTGAAATGTCCACACATTCCAAATGTAGCCAATGGGAATTTGAAGAGCACTGGTCTGAAAGTTACAGATCATAAATTCTGATCGCTCTCTGCCTCAGTATCCTCGTTTGTAAAATAAAGGAGGGCTAAGTGACTGCCAAGGTCTCTTGAGGGATTTGATTTCATGGGGCCTGTTAAATAGGTCTCTCTCTGTACCAAGCCTAGCCCAGGCAGCCTCATGTACAGTGGGGTGCTGAGGGGGGCATCTCACTGTCTCCTGTAAGGGGACACAGCAAGGGCCCATCCCTCCATACTGCAGTCTTTCATTAAAAGGTTTTTTCCTGCAAAATCTTTTAGAAATAAGTAATATTGTTGTAAGAAGTCTCATCCTAAGTCCTCATCAGCCATCACCTTAGCTATCAGTTAATACTTTCGACAGGCACCAGCTAGAAGTAAATTCAGCAGACTTACTCAACACCTATACTGTGTCAGGTACTCTCCTAAGCACAAAGGATGTAAGGATAAGCAGCAAAGAACTCCAAGTTTACCAGAAGACACAGATAGGCCAACAAATAACTATAATACATATAATAACATGATAATAACATCCAAAATGTGTTACGCCTTTATTCTACACCAGGTACTGTGACAAAGTGCTTTACATGAATCTTTATACAACTCAATATGTAGGCAGGTGTTGTTATTATACTCACCTTTTTTTTAAGAGAGAGCATGTGCTGTGTTGAGGGGGGGAGTGGGGTGCGGGCAGAGGGAGGGAGAGAGAATCTTAAGCAGGCTCCACACCCAGCATGAAGCCCAACTCGGGGCTTAATCCCACGACCCTGAGATCAAGACCTGAGCCAAAATCAAGAGTCAGATGCTTAGCTGACTGAGCCATCCACGCTGAGCCACCCAGGCTATTATGCTCATTTTTAGATAAGAAGACTGAGGTTAAGAAATGTCAAGCACCTTGTGGAAGGTCCCTCAGCAAGCAAGAGTGGAAGCCAGAATTTAAGCCCAGGCATGCCGGACTTTAAAGCCTGTGTGTCTGACCACTGTTCGGAGCAACCTGCCTGGCACTGGCTGAGAGTCAGTGATTTGGCCCCAGAGCACAGCTTAAGCTCATCCCTAAAGAAGTCTCTGGTTGAGGCCATAGAGAAAGCTCTTCTTCCAAAGGAAGCTTCGTCTCCCTCTGAGATGAGGTTGTTTCCAGGCATACTGCCATTATCCACTGGCTTCTAATCTGCTCTGAGCTAGGCCAAGACGCAGCACTGAATGGGACAGATGGTCACGGAGGAGCCTTCTCCTGCTGTAAAATCCATTTAGGTTGTGATTTCCTTGGCAAACCTAAATGGATTTTATACCATCAGAAGAGAGTTGATTATACAAGTCAACCTTTTAAAAACATGTTTTCTATTTGCATAATGTTTTATCCTTTAAATTGGCATGAGCTTATTTGATCCCCATGATGATCTCAAGGAATAGATAAGGCAGGAATTATCATAACCATTTTACAGATTAGGAAACTGAGGCTATGCAAAGTTAAGTGAGCTGCCCACGTCATAAAGTTAAATAAGTAGCAAAACTCAAGCATTCTGATTCAAGGCCCTTTCTGATGAAAAAGTTGGTTGGTTGGTTGGTTTTTATTTTAAATAACTTCTTTGTGAAATTATTTTAACAAATGATAATAAGCGCTAACATTTTTTTACTGTTCCCTCTGTGCCAGGCACTGTTCTAAGGTCTTTAGATACTCATCTAATCCTCACGACAACACTGTCATACCTGTGCTATCAGACTGAATAAAAGACAACCCTAGACTATCAACAGTTTTTCCCTGTAGAAACTGTGGAGTTACTTAAGTCTAAGAAGAGTAGGTGTATCACGTATGTTCATCTTCATTGGCATTATTATAACACATTTACTAAGCAGTTAACATAAGCCAGGAATTTCACCAAGCATCAGGGATACAAAGACATTTGACAAAGTCCCTGTCCTCGAGGAGTTAAAAAGAAATATAAAGTAGATAGCACATACACAAGGAAAACCACAAGGCCTCATTTCAGCACCATTGAGTGATAGCCCCTCAACCTGCTCCTGGAGTTCATAGGAGAAAGGACTGTGGACTGGGACTGGCAGAGACAGGGGACACTTACTAGAAAGAGGGAATTTGGCCTGGCCTTATAGACTAGGGCAGTCACTAAGTGATGAGGGAAAGGAGACCTCCCCAGCAGAAGAGACAAAGGCTGAATAGAGCCCATGGTCTGTGAGGAGCTAGCAATGAACCAGGTGGGCTGGGGCAGAGAATTTGGGAAGGACGAAGTGGGAGAAATGGTTGGAGCAATCCCCCGAACCAGTGCGGGAGAGTCTGCACACAAAGCCAGGTGTCTGGATTTCATCTTGAAGGCAGGGAGGAGACACTGAAGAGTTCTGAGCACTGACCAACCTGGGTCTGAGAAACAATCTTGTGGTAATGCTTAGAATCCCAGGTACCAGTGGGGGGAAGGAACAGCCTAGGAAATTATATTTAGTGGAGGTCCAAAATGCTCCGAGCCCTGTAGACACTTTCAAAGAAAGAGCAACAATATTTATAGCTACCATTTATCAGGTGCCAGGTGCTGTGCTACGTGCTTATTTAATCACCAAAAGTCAGAGCAGTTAAATGACACATTCAAGGTCATTCAGGTTTTGAACTTCAGTCTTTCTGACTCCATATAACTTTTCCACCACAGAATTCTGCTTGCATTCCCGCCTCCCAAGTAGGAAGGAGAAGCAGCTGTCCATGCCATAAAGCTCTGGAGTAGGATGGCAATGGTAATGGAAAAGACATAGCTTGGAGACATACAGCAAATATCCTGGCTTTTCTTTCAGACTCTTTATGAATTTTAATCCCAGGTCTGGGAGAAGGGGGAACTGCAGTTTGTCTCTGTAGAGAAGAAACCTCAGGATGGCCTGTCCTTATTTGTTGTCCAGCAATACTAGACAGTGAGCTTTGGAGCCAAGATACACAGCGATGAGCTGGCTCCTGCTGCCAGAGGCCTGCCTACCTCTCTCCCTCGCTGACTGGGGCCTAGTCTTGGGCTTGCTAGTTTATATCCTATGGCAGCATAAGACAAGTTTAAAAGACAAAAATAACCTTGGAACTATCTTGTGAATTCATGGTAATCACCACGCAATTACATGCTCAGTAACCACAATGGAATTCCAGAGTATTTACAGTTCTCTTCCATATGCAAAAGCTCAGGCTTCTGGGCCTTCATTGTGAAGGCAGGAACATGGCGCAGCCTGCCATGAGAGGGTGCGCAGGCCTGGTGGTCACGCTCCTCCAGACTGACTGAACAGCTGAGCCAGCACTTCTCTTAGCCAGTTCTTATTACCCCACTAATAACTCCACCATGTCCACCAGAGCTACACTGTCCTCCAAAAGATAGCCTATTGGGGGCCAGGCTTGGAACGACCGCCCTGAGCTATCATTGTCCAGGGATTTCCTGTCATTCTCTAGGGTCTGCTTCTGCCCCAAAGCACTCACTGACTGGACATCCCCTGAATTACACTGGAAGAGTCTCTTCAGTCAGAGGGAAGTGCTATAGACGTACCTTACTACATGCATGCATCCATCCATTCTTCCGTTCAGGAAACACTGAATGCCTGCTCTGTGGGACATCACATCCAGCCTGGGGATTCGGAAGCCAAACAGTGCCTGCCTTCTTCAGAGAACTCCCGTCATGTCAGGGAAGCAGCCAGGGGAACAATCCATGATAGGTCAGAGTGATCACAAGGTACAATTGTGAGGCATGTGAGGGTCCAGTAGATTTTTTTTTGGCACAAACAAAATGCCCAGTGGCTCCAAATGAGACAATACTAATGGAGATGTACAACTCAAGATGCATTAGCCTGTGGGAGCCTAATATTTTTATAGATGTGGACTCTGCCTATACATGGGAAGAATAGGCTTAATAGTACTGAAAACATTACCATCAGATACAGTATTTTCTGCAAGTGTTGAAGGAAAAGACAATATATGTGGGGAAATATGTCACAGAAGGTGAATGTGAAATCTGATAAAGAGAGAGAGAGAAAGAGTGTGTATATGCTTACGTGTTATATGGACAGGGAAAACATGTTCATCTTCTGTTGGGCACTCAGTCAGCCCTAGTTCTTTGCATTATCTCAGAGATAGAGAGGGCAAGCCTTGACGTTTCACAACAGACAATGTCAGGCCATTATGATCCTTGCAGCCAGCCGTGGACCAACAGCACCTCCTGTTCCTTCTCCTGTTCCAAGTCACTGCACAAGGGCAAGAACCTGGTTGCCCCCACACCCAAGGACCTCCAAAGTTCAAAATCTGTGCCAGGTACCTTCACTTTCTATGCCCTAAGGTTGGCCACGGCCCTACATGCTGTTCTCCAAATTTCCAGTTCTCCAAGGATAAACGTAGCTGATTTTCAAAGACAAACATCACATCTCACAAAGGACATGCTACAATATTGCCAGGATCCAATACTTTCTTTTGTATGTACTCAATTTTAAATGTTTTTAGGAAATACTATAATTGAAATGCTTCAGGCCTAACATGACCAGTCTCTTCGGGATAGCTCCCACTGATAGGCAAGCAAGATAAAGAATGGCACTTTCTCAAACAAAGAAAGCAACTGGCATCAAAATTCTAACATTGGTTCTCTCAAGAAGGCAGACTCCCCTAGTGACTTGTTTCCAAAGAGTATAGTACAGAAACAGGTAAAAGTAACTTTATAGTGAGAAACCTGGCAAAGACGACCTTGGTGAGATCAAAATTGGCATCGTCGATGGTAAGTCATGTTGATACATATACCCTTGATATGAAGTGATCCTATGGCGGTCCTCTTCTCAAAAAACATGTTACACCAGTCTAGTCAGGAGAAAACCATCAGACAACACCAACAGAGGACCTTCTATAAAATACCTGATCCGTACTCCTCAAAACTGTCAACATCATCAAAAACAAGGAAAGTCTGAGAAGTCGTCACAGCCCAAAAGAACCGAAGGAGACATGACAACTAAATACAATGTGGTATCCTGGATGGGATCATGGGACAGAAAAAGGGATTTAGGAAAAACTAATGAAATCCAAATAAAGAACAGACTTCAGTTAACAGTAATGAGGCAATTTGTTTCCTCCTGGGACAAACGTACCACAATGTTAACAAGAGGGGGACAGGAACCCTCTGTATTATCTTCACAGCTTTCCTGTTAACCTACAACTTTTCTAAAGTTAAGAGCTTACTTACATATCTTATAAAGAGTCGTATATGCAGTTGTGGTCTTTTCTAGGCATCGGCAAGCATTCGCTATGCAGTGATGACTACCCAGCTGAAGCACAACAATCTCTCGCTGGTTTTCCACTATGTTTTCCTGCAAATGTGTAAGGCCCATGGCATCGGCTATGACATTGAGGTATGCAGCTGATGGTTGGCCCAGGTGGGGTGATCTAGGCAGCTAGTAATTCAGTGTCCCTTCAGACAGATATTTTTGAAACATTAGTTTAACCTGTATTTAGAGGAAGGCTGAGTGCTGCCTGAGGCAGCTCCACAGGGGGGTGGCTCTTGGTCCTGGGAAGTTCAGCTCGGTCCCACCTTGGTAAAGCAAAAGCCCTGTAGCTCACCTGACTTAGGAGACGTTTGGGGGACCATCTCTTGATCCTGAAGCATGTCCTGAGTTGCCTGACCCCATTCAGAGCTGCTTATAAATGAATATCCTCTGTCTCAGTCTGCTTGAGCTGCCATAACAAAACACCACAGACTGGGTGGCTTAAACAACAGAAATTTATTTCTCACCTTTCTGGAGGTTGGGAGGTCCAAGGAGAAGGTACCCAGCCAATTTGGTTCCTGGTGAGAGCACTCTTTCTGGCTTGCAGATGCCCACTTTCTTGCTGTGCCCCAACATGGCGGAGGGAGAGAGAGAGAGAGATCTCTGGTATCTCTGTAACCTCTCTTATAAGGACACCAGATCTATTGGAACAGGGCCCCATCCTTATGACCTCACTTAACCTTAATCACCTCCTTAAAGGCCCTATTTCCAATACAGTCACATGGGGGTTAGGGCTTCAACATATGAATCTGAGGGGACACGCAATTCAGTCCATGACATCCTTCAACCTCCATATAGTAGTTTCTTCCCAGGAGGAGTTCTGATTAAAAACAAAAACAAAAACAAAAAAACAGTTGTTCCCATGTTTGGTCTATTGTCAATGATACTGATGGTTCCTTTCCAGCTGCTTCATCCTTAATGTAGCTGGATGAGGGCAAACGGGATGTAATATCTCCTACCTAAACGAGAACCTCCATTTTGTGCCTAGAGACTCCTGTTACTCTGAGGAAGTTTTGTGATTTTGCAGTTTGATTCAGATTTTCAAATCTCTGACACTGAAGGCTAAGAGACCCATGCACTCTTAGTTGTGGAAGACCAATTCCACATGACAGCACACATATTAAAATATAGTCACCTCTCATATTAAAAGTCATTTGTAGATAATGACAGAATTGAGCAACAACCAACTGATCAAATGTTTTAATTTGCAGACATTCAGTTCTACATTTATTAATTTTCATTCCTCGTACTTGAGAACAAATACAATTTTTTAGGGATCAGTTCTTTTTATAGGCTCTTGAAAAGCATGTAGACCTTAGGCACGAGGCCAACAGTGAATAGAATGGCCCAGCTACCACTGGGCAATCCCACCACACTGCAGGGCACCGCCAGAATGCATAAGGCTCTTGGGTTAGATTGATTCATGCTGTTTGCAAACAAATATAAAGGAGCTCATATTCCCTTACAAATTATGTTAAAATTGGTAAAATATAAGAAAGAATGAAAAAGCCAGATTGAACTGATTTACCTGAAATTAATTGTTACATCTGCTCTACAGAATCCTTTTGGAATTAAATAGTTTTTAGCCCCAAACTGATTAGACCGAAACACTTCCATATGCCAGAAGGTGGCTAAATCTAATGTTAGCTTTCTCGGAATCTATTTTATTTCATTTTCTTCTAAAATATCAAAGCAGAACAAGCACTGTGAATAGGCATATTTGGCAGGGAAAGTCTCCTGCCCAGAAGAAAATATCCTCCATAATTTTTCTATTTCCTGCAATTATTATTAGAGATTTATTTCTTTGGCTAAAGGCTTTCTACTTGATTGAAGTTTCTAGTATTTCTGGGAAAAATAAAGCACCAAATTTTATACGTTATTTACACCGTTGTGGCTCTCAGTCGACCAGATTCATTTCTAAGAACAAATTTTAGTACAAAAAACAGACTGCTATGACCCCAGGGGAACGGCGGATGGTGCAGAGGGAGGGGCTCCACTGAAGGTGAGGAGAATGCCAGAAAGGAGCAGAGAGGCGCCCACAACATGACTGGCTCTGTCTCTAGGTCACCTGTGCTACACACCCCACAAAGGGTGAGAGCGGAAATGGGGAAGAAAGAGAAATATGGACTGGGGGCAATGGAGGGACAGAACAATATGAAGAAGAAAACAGAGAGGATAAAATCCAAACACAGAAAGAATCTACCAAAAGGGGGGAGGTGCAGACAAAGAGAAAGAAAAAGAAAAAACAATAAAAAGAAAGTACAAGAAAAGAGTCAGAGATGAAAAGTATGACGTCCTAAAACTCTAAGGTGAGGTAAAGGAGTCATTGGAAATTCTCCAACAATATCCTTGCTCCAGTTTTCCTGATACGGGTTCTCGTCTTTTCCAATCCCAAGATCCATTCCTGGTCTGAACTGTCCTCTTGTTCTCTTAACTGCCTTTTCCTGAAGAGGCAGGTGATAAATCGGCATCTGCAGAGCACCCACTCTGTGCTGGCCACCAAGCGAAGCACTAACTTCATTACCACCTCAACTTTCCCATCTCTTCTGTAAGAAGCTATTATTTCTGCCAGATTACACTGGGGAATTTAAGCTCAAAGAGTGTCAGCACTTTCCCAAGATCACACAGCCAGGCACTTTGTGGAACTAACATTTGAATCCATAAAGTCAAACATGATTCTTTCTCTTACACGAAGGGTGTCCTCTATGTATATTTTTCCCCCTAAGAACTATTTGTATTTCTAAAATATTATTACCAATCCAGTCCAGGAATACTGGGAATAATTTCAAATAAATATTCCATCTAGGCACCCCTTATGTATTCTTCAGCTAAAGGAACACAAACTTCTCTGTAGCCCCCAACTCTCTCTACCTTACAAAAGAGGGGGAAAAAGCTGTGCTTAATACTTAACTTCTCTAAACCATTATTGCCTCCATGAGTTATGCTAAGTCTAAAAAGACGAGTGTAGCCTCTGCTACCAGCTGCCATTCTTGGTCAAATTTAATGTGGGTGCTCTTTCCAGAAAAAGAAGGAACGTTAATAATACATCATTGTCAATATTACCAAAAGAATCCTCCAAAGTCCTTGTTCTCTTTCTTCCCATTATGATCACAGAATTTCCAATGTTTCTCGTCCAAACTCTGAAGGGGAAAAAAGGGAAATAACAACATCTCACGAGTGTATTTTCCTTGCTGAATATTGGAAGGAAGCATTCCGGAGTTTGTAAGCAATTTGGTGGGTCTCGTTCTTGGTATTTCTGTAATGCGACAGAATACCCCCACTGGTTTCCTAATGAAATGAAGTTGTAATGAAAAGCCATATGGAGAAAAGTGTCATGTTTACTGCCAGCGACAGTGTGGGGCAGGGCTGGTCTCACACACACATAGGCAGTGTGCCATGGTCCTAAATAGCTCCACAACCACCAGTGATCATTTCCTCAGGCCAGGGTACTGCCACAGTGGTGATCATTAGGACTTTTCACAAATGTTCTGATTCTCCTCCTTCTAGGCACATACCAGGCTTATACTTCCTCAGCGCTCTCCCTGAAGTCAAGTATGGCCATGTAACTTCCTTGGGCCTGTGAACTATGAGCAGAAGTGATACATGTCCTTTCTATGCAGAAGCCTTCAAGAACTACTTCATGAGTCGCCATGTCCTTTTTCCTGCTTTAGAAATCATGGAAGCACACTGAGACAGAGCTCCCTTTGCCTGGGTCCCTGGGTGTACCAACAGTGACCAGAGACCCATGCCAGCTCATGTAGGAAATGGGGTACAAGCAAGAACCACACATTTGTTGTTATAAACAACTAAGAATTGAGTCGGTTTTTTTAAATTATTGCAGCATCACGTAGCCTAGCTGATTGATTCAGAAATCAGTATCAAGAAAAGGATGCTCCCCAAACAGAAAACTAGTATCATTTCAATGTGTAATCAGTATAAAAGTTATTAATGACATATTTTACATTTTTTTATACCCAGCCTTTGAAAGCTACAGCACATCTCAATTTGGACTACTCATATTTCAAATTCTCAGTAGTCCCATGTAGCTAGTGGCTACCATATTGGGCAGCACGGAAACGGATGCAGGATACCTTACAGATCATCTAATCAGTGGTTCTCAACTCTGGCTGCCCATTAGACTGACCCGAGTGAGGAGCTTTAAGAAGTACAGATGGCCAAGCGGGCCTGGGATTAGGATGAGGCAAGTGAGACCCGTACTCAGAGCACAGAATTTAAGGGAGCACAAAAAATACTCAGTAATAAAGATAAAAATATTGTAATGCATTATTTGAAAAATCAAAATTAATGCAAAAAAATCCATGGCCAACAAAATATCATAATTTTAAACTAAAACATACTAATTTTTCCTTTGCCTGAGGCTCAAATATGGCTCAGCGTGACACTGTACTTCAAAAGTCCACTCCAGTATTTCTGGAGGTAGGGCTGAGGCATTATATTTTTTAAAGCACTCAGATGCTTCTAATGTGCAGCCAGCTGTTCTAATCCAATGCCTGTCCTAAAGCCCATGTTTCCTGACAAAATGAGGAGTCAATAAGCAGTCTTAATTCTGGCATGTAGTTTCTTTTATCAAATCTCAAAAATAGTTCTTTTTTGGACATCCCATGATGAGGAGTTCACTACTTCACAGGGCAGCCATTTCCACTACTGGACAACTCCAGTGTTAACTTTTTATTTATTTGGAAAAAACTATTTAAAGAATAGTTTTCAAAAAAAGATAAAATCATGCCTCTCATATGGATGCAAAAAATAAAAACATGATATTTTACTAAACAGAGAAATTAGACAGATCTTATAACCAGTATAAAAAAGAATCCAAAAAACCCAGACACCTTTATAGGTCAGGAATACTGAAATGGATATGCAAATGGAGAGAAAACTGTTTTTTTCACAAGGGGAGCAGGTGAGGAAAATCAACTGAACCTTTCCCAGACTGGAGAGAATTTGTCTCTCAGTCACTTAGGACTTACAGAGTTGTAAATATCTCCCACAGAATCAAGGCAATAGGGTGTGCCATAGACCACATACAGTTTTCCATTGAAATACAAATTATTTTCCACACAACAAATTTATTTTTACCCATTGCTCTCAGAATAGTTGTTTTCAGATTTTGATTTGCAGGAGAACCACCCCGGAAGTGAGCTAAAAGGCAGATTCTCTCCCAAAGATCTTGAGTTTGGATGATGCCTATGAAAATGCCTTTTTAACAAGCACACTTGATGATTCTGATGCAGGTGTTCTGAGGATCATATTTCAAAAAAACCCTGGCCTAGACAAGAGATAACAAGTTTTGCTGCAGATATGGAGAAAAGGGGACCCTTGGGAATGTTGGTGGGAATACAAATTGGCTCAGCCCCTGTGGAAAACAGTGTAGGGGTCCCTCAAAAAATTGAAAATACAACCACCATATGATCCAGCAATTCCACATCTGGGCATATATCTGAAGGAAACCAAATCAGTATCTCAAAGAGGTATCTGTACCCCCATGTTCATTGCAGCATTATTCACAATAGCCAAGCCATGGAAACAGCTTAAGTGTCCACTGATGGATGAATGGATAAGGAAAATGTGATAGATATATATATGATGGAATATCATTCAGTCATGAGAATGAAGGAAATCCTGCCATTTGCAACAACATGGATGGACCTTGAGGGCATTATGCTGAGTGAGATAAGCCAAACAAAGACAGTGTATGATATCACTTATATTTGGAACTAAAAAAGCTGAGCTCAGAAACTGAGTTGAATGGTGGTTATCAGGCTGGGAAGTAGAGAAATTGCAGAGATACTGTTAAAGGGTACAAACTTGCAACTAGTTGATAAATAAGTTCTGGGGATCTAATGCACAGCATAGTCATATAGTCAACAATACTGTATTAAATACTTCAAAACTGCAAAGCGACTAGATCTTACATGTCCTCACCACAAAAAAGAAATGATAATTATAAAACGTGATAGAAGTGTTAGCTAAGGCTACAGTGGTAATTATATCACAATATATAAATGTATCATATCGAGGTCTTTGTATACCTTAAACTTACACAATGTTATATATAAATTATATCTCAATTAACAACAGCAACAACACCGTCCCAGATCATAGCTACTCCGTATTCTGGAGACAGCTTTTTCCAAACATGCTTTTCATAATATTTGAAGGTAGCTCTGGATTTTAATTCCAATCAGTCTCAGTGGTCTTAGTGCAGTATGTTTTCTTTGCTTCTAAGATAATATGCTATTTCTTTTCTCCCCATTCAAATTTTCTAGGACAGACAAGGAACTATTTTTATATTATATGAACACCTGAAGAGAGACAAGTTGGGAATGTTGTGAGTATGAAGTGCGTCTGTGAGATGCGATAAGCTACAAAAACAGACTATAACAACCAATAAGAATGATGCTTCTCATGCATTTTAATCAGCATCCTGATTTATTGGAAGTCTATCTTGTTTTATTTAGATCTTTAAGTATTTCATAAAGTGACTTTAGATGTGTCAGTGGGAGTTCATAAATATAACTGATTAATTATCCAAAATTGATGGGAAAGAGGCTAGTTCCAACAACATACTACACCCAAACACATACACATACAAGGCACAATAAATCTGACTGAGGAGGAACCAGCTCCAACATCCATATTGTAGAAGGGCAGTTGTCATTCTGGCATGCTTAGAAAAGTGCTCTGGTGACTTGGCAAGATGCTCCCCCGAAAGGCAGGGTCTATAGCTCCTCCTCAGCTCCAATTTCAGCCCTGATGCATGTATGCTAAGAAGAGTCCTGCTAGCAGCACTCAGGAGGCTGCTCTGTTTCCTATTTCCTGCAAATTTCTCCCCAGCATAATCTGGAGAGCTAGCAAATTTGTCTTCTGATCTAGGATTCATACTTTAGAGACATAATCTTATTTCATATCTTGGAATATGGCCGTTAGACATCTTTAAATTATCTTAACTTACTGGGAAACCGTTTCTGCCCTGTATTTCTCTTCCTTCTGACTTCCACACTAGTGTAGACACTGCGGCCTCACATTGAAAGGATTATACACACTAAGATCTGGTCTCATGAAACACCAAATAAGAGCCAATTCCTCTACTAAGCATCAATGTCCTGAGCAGCCTCAGTTCCCCCTAGGTGCTCAGTCCCCTAGAAACTGGTCCCAAGAGCTGCACACTGAAATGGGCAAAGATAGGCACAGGACAGGTCTCAACTCCCCTTTCCAAAGTGCCGTCCTTTGTTTTAGCACAGCATTGTCCGTTACAACAGGCCATCGTCAGTGCAGTCATATTCAGCCTCATCGATCCCTTTGAACTCATGCAAATGTTTTGGTTTCTTCCCCCTCTGTAGCCCGAATGTGGCTAACACTTTAATCTAGTGTTTACAGTCTTAAATGCTTCTCTTCACTTGGGTGGAGAGCTGGTTGGCTGAGTCATCCCCTCCAGTACCCACCTTTCCCCAAGACCCCATAAACATGTAAAATTTACTGGGTCATGTCAGAAGAGTCCCTTCACTGCTTATTTTAGGCTCTCTTCCCCACTCTTTTTTTATACTGCCAGGAGAGCAACAGGAATGAGACAGAGCACCCCAACAAGTACACATTCATCTTCTCTGCCTGGATATTCACATCCAGGAGGAGAATAGAGCCGGGGACACCTCTGTGCATGTGCAGGGAATGAGCTACCCTTTGCTTCCCAGTGATGTTCTATCCCTCAACTCCCTCCCTGCCCTACCCTCACTATCAGAAAATTCAAAGGCACTTTATCAGTGTGCCAGGAACAGTTCTAAGTGTAGGCATATAGCACTGGACCAAAGGACAAGTCCCTGCTCTCATGAAGCTGATGTGGTGGTGGGTGCACAGTCAGTGAATAAGTAAATTAGTTAATATGCCCAGGGCTGTGGCAGGACATAGGCCACCAGGCAGTTACGGAGACTGGGAGAACCAAGCAGTCAGTGGATTTAAAGTTGGCAAGCTGGGGGATGAGAACTTTGTATTTTCCAGAATTATGAGTCTAATTAAGCAGGTAAAGTTCCAGGTCCAAGTACATGTCTAAGCCCAGGAATTCAGACAGATGGGTTAGTTAAGTACAAGAACTAGAAATGAGAACACAGAAACATGAACCCTACCTTACCAGTACTGGCTGGCATGAAAGGTAAACTGCAAAGAACAAGCTGGGCCAGGACTGGAAAGACACAACCCCTCATGTGCTTGGAATCAGGCTGGGAGGGATAGGACCCTTCAGGTGGAGGGACAAGAGCAGCCAGGGAACCACATACCCAGGGAGTTCAGGTGCCAGGAGATCATCCCAAGGAGCAACCAGCTCACAGCATCAGGAAAGGTCAATTACAAAGAGTGAAAGGATATCCAGAGAGTTAGTTGTGGGGAGCACAACTATAGGAGCTCAAAGAAGAGGCTGCTTTTACAGACCCAGGCCGGCAAGGGGATGGCACGAAGAAAGCCTGTCGGCATGAAGCAGAACCCAGCAGAGGCTGACTTGCAGGAGAAGAATTTGTGTCCTAGAACTGACAGGTGAGACAGGGATAATTAATGTTAACAGGGCAGAGGCTGATTTCCCACAGTAGGGGCCACAGGAAGACTTATCCAAGTGGGTACTTGGGCACAGAGGAGACAGGCAAGAGGACAACATCAGGGAATTTAGGAGACTTCTGAGACTTATGTGAAAAAGGAACTCCCCAATCATCAAACTGATGGAGCAGCAAAGTTGGTTTGATGCTGAAGCCTACAGAATGAGTAATTAGACTGGTGACAAAGAGGGGCTCACCCAACCATCCTTAATCCTGCTCCTGAGATTTGAAGCACGAATGCCTTGACCCGCAGGCCAGCTTTGCTGGTGGCCATACTCCTAACGGTGTACCTTCTAGATGGTACTGCTACTCACGTGTCCTACAGAAAGGGCACTGTTGATTGACATGGGTCTCTTGAAGACTCTAGAGCCTTGTCTACTATTTCCTATATCATCCTTCTCATCCCTTCCTGCAGCCACAGAACCAGAGAATGTTGAAGCAAGGAAGGACCCTGAGGATTAACAGACTCTCATGGTGTAGAAAGGAAACTAGGTCTTCAAGCAGGGGTGTGGTTTACCAGTATCACACAGTAGCTTGTGTCTCTGGACCCTGAATCTGGTGTGCTTTTCCAATACCATACGGCTACCTTATGTAGGGAACCCTATTATGGAAGAGATTCTCATCATTCTGTGAACTGCATCACTACCTGTGCAAGTTTGTACCAACTTTATTAATTTACTTCTTCTGAGTATTAGGTAGGATTCGGGATTATCCCCAAAATTCTTACTTGCATGCAGCTGTACTTTCTTGACTGTGCAATAAACGGGTGGAATTACAGTTAGTACATCAGGAATTGCACTAACACGTGGACATGGAGGTTGAGAACAGATGATTTAATAGACAATGACCAGACAGAGTCTTTGTTTTCTAGAATTCATATTGAAAGAGAAAAGATGAGCTAATACAAACTTTTCTTCTTTGTGTTGTTTGTGTTGGTTTTCTCTGGAGCTTTAAGGAGAGGCTTTTCATGAGCTGGCTGGGCTTTGTTTGGCTTTGTTACAATCAGTTCACATCAGGCGAAGATGTTAGTCAGCTACCTCTTCAGGAAAGGGGAGGGCTCCAAGAGGGCTGACCTTACAGACCAGAATTCTGTGGTTTGGCTTTGCCAGGATAACTTCATACTGACTCCATTTATACTGGCATATTTCTGGGACTAGCAGAATTCAGGAAAAAATTTCAAGGAAGGAAAAATGAAGGAAATTCGAGAAATGAATTAATAGGGTAGAGGACTTAGAGTCCATCCAGCCTCTTGGTTCACAACCTGGGGACCATGGACCCCAGGAAGCTGAGGAGAGATGACAAGGGGGGCAGGAATCCATGTGTGGACCCAGGATCATACACACACACACAAACACACTAATTTTTTTAAGTATGGGCCTCAATCATATATGTATATACATATATATACATATGGTGGTGGATTAATTTATACACACACACACACACACACACATATATGAATCAACTGAGGATTTCAGTGAAACTATACATTCCTGGATCCCAAACCCAAAGAATCTGATTTTGTTGATCTGAGGTAGACCCTAGGAGTCTGCTGTTTTAAGAAGCACCAGGGTCTAGGGCACCTGGGTGGCTCAGTTGGTTAAGCTACTATCTCCAGCTCAGGTCTGATCCCGGGGTCCTGGGATTAAGCCCCACATTGGGCTCCTTGCTCAGCTGGGAGCCTGCTTCTCCTTCTCCCTCTGCCACTCCCCCTGCTTGTACTCTCTGGCTCTCTCTGTTAAATAAATAAATAATAAATAAATAAATAAATAAATAAATAAATAAATAAATAAAATCTTTAAGAAAAAAAAAAGCACCAGGGTCTAATACATACTGACATATTGATTATGTGGCAATAAAGTACAAATCACTTTTAAAAATTATTGACTGAAGTTGCCTTTGGCTATTATTCTCTTAAAAGAGGCAATAGATACTAATGTTCAGTAACTATGAGAAGTAAGGGTGGGCAGTCCTTGCACTGGGGACTGTAACTCCAAAAGTTTGGAAACATTAATCCAATCCAATCCCTTCATTTCAGAAAAAAAGTAATGAAGAACCCAGAGAGCTTAAGTAGCTTTCTCCCCAAAGTCACACTGCCAGTGGCAGGACAAACAGTCTCCTGCCTGGGGCCTGGGAAGCTTTCTGCTCCCAGCCTGACCTATGGGAAAGCCCAATCAGGCTGGAAGGCAGCCATTCCAAAAGCATTTAAGCCTTACACTCCAAAATGACTTATTTTACAGGCAACAACAGGGAAGGAAGTAACCCAAAGTTCTTTGCAGTTACCTTAAGAGGCAGCTCTTTAGTTTCATACCCTCAAGACAGAACAATTCTTAAAAATCAATCCATTCATTTAATCCATTTTTTCCCCTTTGATACAGAAAGTTCACAAAATAACTAGAAGATAAACCCTGCAGTTTTGCAAAGTTTTGCAAAGCTAAAACTTAACAACAATCTGTTGTTTGGGAATGTTCACTGGCCACAGTGTTGTCTCTGAAACCTTCAAGTGTGTGTTCAGCTTTATAAAGCTTTATAAAGCTGGCTGTTCAGGAATGGGACACATTCTCCTAGGAACATGGATGGAGCATACTCATAAATGAACTGCTTGTATACATAAAATAGAAAATAAGCCCCAGTCTCCAGAATACCGAGGTGCAAATATCTCTGTAGGCAAGGAAATTGTTAGGTATGAATTATATTTAGCAACAATTCTCTTATAAGCTGATTTCAACAATTTTTTAAATGAGCTAATACTATCGTCCTAGCTCAGTGGTAGCCTTTTGCTAGGAATGACTGAAGCTATTCTTATATTCTGCTAAGTTGATTAATAAAAAATATTTATTACACAAATCCTCTTTGTTGACAAGTTAAAATGGAGCCTCATCTTTCATATCTCCCTGAAGATTGCCACCTTGTGAGATTGAAAATACTCATTAAATTCCACCACCAGACAGGCACAAATGAGAGGGTGATTGTTTTTAAGCATGTGAGGGGAATCGTTGGTAAACTCATTTGTTTGGATATCATTAACAGAACAATCGGTGAAGATCTCCAGGGGGTCCTCATGACCTTTGCTCGAAATCTCTTCATCATCCATCAAGAAATATCAGCACCTAATATGCAAGGCGAGACCAATTTTAAGGTGAGGTGTTAATTAACTAACGATTCTGGTTAATTTCTATACAAGGACTGAAAATACCTCATGCTGTATTGTAAACAAGTGCTAAACCATTTTTTTTTAATTGTGAAGCAGTACATATCTTATAATGTACAAGGTCAATATTATAAGGTTCCCACTGAACCTGTTAGTTAAATTTAATAGTTTGAAATTTTTTCTTTGAAATATAGTAGACTTGTTTTAAGTTGCTGCCATTTTCAAACCCAGTTTACAAGACAACACGGCTCTCTGAGATCAGAGGTGAAGCTGAAGTGTCACAATGAAACCAAAACAGAGACTGTCACCACCAAAAATCCTGAATGTAACCTACTTACATTTCAGATAATGCAGTGTCTGACCAAGGATTCCTGGGGAAGCCTCGTTTCTAGAACCAGAGGAGTTCTGAGGCCCCAGGAAGGATAATGTGTAGTAGAGAGAAACAGAAAAAGCCCTCAGCATATACATGGGCCATGTACCCCACCCTGTTTCTCCGAAGTGGGGCAGAAATTTTATCACTAACCTGTTTGAAGCTTCCAAATGGCCTTTAAAGATGTTGGCCCATGAAAGCCAGTTGTATGTAATTGATCAGAAGTCTCCAAACTGTAGAAATATGAACAAGAGCAAGAAAACAGGAGCAAGATCCACACAAGAGTTTTTGAAACCCAGGCCAAACAGAGATGAACATTTGGTATTGTTTTAATTTCAATTTTTTATTTAAATTCTAGCTAGTTAACATATAGTGTAAAATTGGTTTCAGGTATAGAATTTATTGATTCATCACTTACATATAACACCCAGTGCTCATCACACAACAAGTGCCCTCTTTAATACCCATCACTCATCTAGCCCATCCCCCACCCACCTCCCTCCATCGACCTTCAGTTTGTTCTCTATCGGTTAAGAGTCTCTTATGGTTTGCTTCCCTCCCTCCCTCTCTCTTTTTTGTGCCCCTTCCCATATGTTCATCTATCTTGTTTCTTAAATTCCACATATGAGTGAAATCTTATGGTATTTGTCTCTGACTGACTTATTTCACTTAGCATAATACACTCCAGCTCCAACCACGTCATTACAAATGGCAAGATTTCTTTTTGATGGCTGAGTAATATTCCATTGTATATATATAAACCATATCTTCTTTATCCATTCATCTGTTGATGGACATCTGGGCTCTTTCCATAGTTTGGCTATTGTTGATAATGCTGCTATAAACATCAGGGTGC
The DNA here is from genome assembly GCF_004348235.1 of Phoca vitulina. Taxonomy (NCBI): domain Eukaryota; kingdom Metazoa; phylum Chordata; class Mammalia; order Carnivora; family Phocidae; genus Phoca; species Phoca vitulina. Next base: position 33,036,107 of record NW_022589723.1, read on the forward strand.
ATGTGTCCCTTTGAATCAGTATTTTTGTATCCTTTGGGTAAACACCTAGTAGTACAATTGCTAGATCACAGAGTAGTTCTATTTTTAACTTTCTGAGGAAACTCCATACTATTTTCCAGGGTGGCTGCACCAGTTTGCATTCCCATCAACAGTGTTAGAGGGTTCCCCATCCTCACCAACATCTGTTGTTTCCTGTGTTGTTAATTTTAGCCATTCTAACAGGTGTGAGGTGGAATCTCATCATGGTTTTGATTTGTATTTCCCTGATGATGAGTGATGTTGAACATCTTTTCATGTGTCTGTTGGCCATCTGGATGTTTTCTTTGGAAAAATGTCTGTTCATGTCTTCTGCTCATTTCTTAACTGGATTATTTCTTTTTTGGGGTGTTGGGTTTGACAAGTTCTTTATAGATTTTGGATACTACCCCTTTATCAGGTATGTCATTTGTAACTATCTTCTCCCATTCCATAGGTTGTCTTTTACTTTTGTTGATTGTTTCCCTCACTGTGCAGAAGCTTTTTATCTTGATGAAGTCAATAGTTCGTTTTTGCTTTTGTTTCCCTTGCCTCTGATGACATGTCTAGTAAGATGCTGCTACGGCTGAGGTCAAAGAGGTTGCTGCCTGTGTTCTCCTCTAGGATTCTGATGGTTTCCTGTCTCACATTTAGGCCTTTCATCCATTTTGGATTTATTTTTGTGTATGGTGTAAGAAAGTGGTCCAGGTTCATTCTTCTGCATGTTGCTGTCCAGTATTCCCAACACCATTTGTTGAAGAGATTGTCTTTTTCCCATTGGATATTCTCTCCTGCTTTGTTGAAGATTAGATGACCATAGAGTTGTGGGTCCATTTCTGGGTTTTCTATTCTGTTCCATTGATCATTGCATCTGTTTTTGTGAACACTTGGTATTGATCACCAAAATCTGCATCTGATTCCCAGCATGGGCCTTCATCATGTTTGAACAGGTCAAGTAACTCAAAGGACTCAAATGGAATCGCATGTGATCTTTCTCTTAAGTGGAAAGCCCAACAAAAGCTGTTCTAAAAAATGTAAATTTTGAATGTATCTTCCTTGTACTAGGGCCTGGTCTCTCTAGTAACAGTAATAATAATGATAATGCTTTCCTCTTCAATGTGATTTTATGAGTTGGAAGAATGACCATTGCTTTTCCTACAACAGGACTAAGAAGACTCAATGAAAAATAGGCCCAGTGTTGCATTGATTTTCACTGGTCCTAAAGGATCTATCTCTTCATTTATATTCTAAGTTACTGTCAGCTAGCATAATTTCATCAGTTACTGCGATGTGCAAAATTCTGAGCTATATGCACATGATCAGTTTAGTCTATCCAAATATAACTAATAACCAGAATCAAATGGTGCTATGGACTGAATTATGTCCACCCAGGCGCCTCTAGATTCATTTTTAGTAATATTTTCTACCACCCTAGTGACATTCTAGTAAGTATTTTCAATTTGTAAAGAAGGATTTACAAAGACTGAATAAAAATGGAAGGTGGTGCAGATAAAGCATTTAACAAAATCTAACACCATTTCCTAAACACACTCAACCTAGGAATAGAAGGGAACTTCCTCAACCTGTTAAGGGCATTAACAAAAACCCATAGCTAACATCATAGTTCATGGTGCAAGACTGAAAGCTTTCCGCCTAAGATCAGGAGCAAGACAAGGATGTCTGCTCTCACCGCTTCTATTCATCACTGTACTAGAGGTTCTAGCCAGAGCAATTCAGCAAGAAAAAGAAATAAAAAGGCATCCAGATTGGAAAGAAAGAAGTAAAACTACCTCTATTCACAAATAACATGATCTTGTATTTAGGAAATCCTAAAGAACCCAGAAACAACCTGTTAGAGCTAATAAACGAGTTGAGAAAGGTTGCAAGACCCAACATCAATATAGAAACATTGTATTTCTATACACTAGCAATGAACAATCCAAAAATAAATTGTTGGGGGGCACCTGGGTGGCTCAGTCGGTTAAGCGTCTGCCTTGGGCTCAGGTCATGATCCCAGGGTCCTGGGATGGAGTCCCACGTTGTGCTCCCTGCTCAGAGAGGGGTCTGCTTCTCCCTCTGCCCCTCCCCCCTGCTTGTGCTCTTGCTCTCTCTCATGCTTTCTCTCATGCTCTCTCTCTCTCAAGTAAATAAATAAAATCTTAAAAAAAAATAATTTTTAAAATTTAAAATTTAAATTTTTTAAATGTTTTTTAAAATTCCATTTACAATAGCATCAAAAAGAATAAAAATACTTAGGAATAAATTTAACAGAAGTACAAGATCTGTCCATCATAAAAGAAAGAAGATCTAAATAAATGGAGTGAAAGACTTAATATTGTTAGATGGCAATAATACTCCCCAGATTGATCTATGGATTCAACACCAATTCCTATCAGCATCCCAGCTGGCTTTATTGCAGAAATTTACAAGATGATCCTACAACTCCTGTGGAAATGCAAAGGATCCAGAATAAGCAAAATAATATTGAAAAAGAAGAACAAAGAGGAATTATGCTTCTCAACTTTAAAACTTAACTACAATGGGGTGTCTGGGTGGCTCAGTCAGTTAAGCATCTGATCTTGATTTCGTCTCAGGTCAGGATCTCAGGGTCGTGGGTTTGAGCCCTGTGTCAGACTCCACACATGGCACAGAGTCTGCTTATCCCTCTCCCTCTGCTCCTTCCTCTGGCTCGTGCTCTCCCTCTGTCTCTCTATCTCTAAAAGAAATAAATAAAATCTTTAAAAAAATAAATAAATGAAACTTAACTACAAAACTACAGTAATCAAGACAGTGTGGTACTGGCATAAGAATAGACATAGATCAATGGAATAAAATTGAGAGTCCAAAATAAACCCATACATTTATAGTCAATTGATTTTCAACAAGAGTGCCAAAACAATTTGATGGAAAAAAAAATTGTCTTTTTAACAAATGGTGCTGGAGAAAACAAATATCCCCATACAAATGAATGAAGTTGTACCTCTACTCCACAGCATATATAAAAACTGAATAAAAATGGATCAAAGACCTAAATGTAAGAGCTACAACTATAAAACTCTTAGAAGAAAACACAGATATAAATAAATCTTCATGACCTTGTAGCTAGCAACGCCTTCTTAGACATGATACCTAAAGTGTGAACAACCAAAGTAAAAATAGATAATAGATAAAATGGAATATTATTCAGACATAAAAAGGAAATGTAGTTCTGATCCACGCTACAACACAAATGAACCTTGAAAACATTATGTTAAGTGAAGGAGGCCAGACACAAAAGGCCACATATTGTATGATTCCGTTTATATTAAATGTCCAGAGTAGGCAAATCCATAGAGACAGAGAGTAGATTAGCAGTTGTCAGGAGTTAGGGGAGGGAGAAAATAAGGAAAGGCAGCTAATGGGCATAGAGTTTCTATTTGGGGTGATGAAAATGTTCTGGAATTACATAGTAATGACGGTTTCTTGTGAATATACTAAAAACCACTGAGTTGAACTCTTTGTAAGGGTTTTCACTTTAAGGTATGTGAAGACTACCTCAATAAAAAAAATAGCTAAATAAAATAAAAGGGAAAAGTGCCATTTTTCTACCTAATGGAAAAACCAATGAAAGTCAATACTCCTATCAGCCCTCATTTTAGGATGACTAGATCAGTGCTTCTCAAATTATCTGTAGTGAAGTTTTGTTTTTTCCAACCTATCATGGATCAGTACTTTTGTAAAATATAACAAAAATGAATTACTAGAAAAATGAAATGAAAAAAATTAAAGACGTATAAAATAGAAGCCCATTTTTTTCATTTGATTTAAACCTTGAGTTTAACTGGTCTAAATTATACTCAACTCCAAAACGGAGCAAATAATTGGGGTGGGGGAAAGAGTTGTAAGAGGTCTTTAAGTAATGAATATTATTTTTATTGTTCATTTATAGACGGCCATTGATGACATTGAAGCCATTCTAGGAGTAACAGAGGAAAACAAAATAAGATTTGAAGAAGAGCTAAAACAGTCCAAAGATGATAAAAACCTCTCTAAACCTGATAAATGAATGTTCCTGGAATACATTGCTGATTTTGGATTCTAATCTGGAGTCAAAAAAAGGCAACATTCTTTTTGCTGTTAGGAATAAAAGTGGGGAGTGGAGTTAGTTTGCTTTGTTTGCTAGATGTATCAAAACAGATCATAATGTAATGCTCTTTTTTAAAAAAAAATTTATTAAGTGATCTTATTTTGCTTATTAAATTAAAACCTATCTGTGCTTTTACTTGAGAGTGTCGAACAATCGCTTCTTCTTCCAGAACTCAGGAAGAAATAATCTAACAAGAAAGTTACAAGTCTTACTGATATCACTTCTGCACCTACCTCTTTATGAACTTCAGGATTATGGAGCTTTTGTTCATGCCTTATGAAGTTTTCTCCTCCTATTTCTAAGAGTAATTAGTCTTCTGCATTTAAGAAATGCAATAAAGCCTTAATCATTGCTATTTGGCAAAACAGGTCTTCTTTTCCCCAAGAAAATTACGTTTACATGGATTTTTAAAGTGACCCTTTATCATTCATTGTATTTTTTTTTTTTTTGTCCCAAGCCACTATTGTTTGTTGTTGCCATTTCTCAAAAAGTAAGGTAAGCCAACATCTAGTTAACCAAAGCACCAGAATTTATCTAGGTGGCAGTATCTGCTCTTAGTTTAATATACAGCGTAACTCGAGCCCTCTAGCTTGAATACACATTTGTAATCTCAAATTCTCCATTTAACATGGCAGTAGGATTTTTACAATCATAATTCAACAGTACCCTTTAAAGTACAAATTGTTAAAATTATGCAGCACTGACACTAACTCTTAGCATTCGCTTCTCAATTGTTCAAAATATTTCAGAATCATCCAGCTTTACAGAAGGGTGAAATATGCAAGTCAAAACACCAAAATCACATAGTTGTTTTAAAGAATAACCTTTGTATCTTTAATAATATTTGAATGTGTTGGGGAAACTAGGAGTATGGTTTTATGTATGGAATTTCAATAATTTTTAACAGTGCCTCAGCCACAAGCTAAGAGTTCCTGCAATAAAGTCAACATTTTTGTGTGTGTCAGCTTTTGTTTTGCTATAGTTGGAAATACATTAATTAGCCAGGTTTCCTGCCTGTGCTAGGTACAACGATGACCTCTTTTTCTTGCCAGATCATTCTAATCCATATGAGGGGCCCATTGTCCAGACACTTGACGGATAGGAAGTACTACATGCCCATTAGAGTCTCGCCTCAATTGAAGCCAGAGGAACATAAGGTCCAAGAGACTCATTAGTTCACTGGCACAATCGTGTCCTGAGAGTAAATGAAACCCTCTGTCTCCTTATGGCTCTCATCTGCTCTGGACTTTAAAAGAAAACTGTCTCTGTTTTGTTCAGCACAGCAGTGCATCTTTCACATGGTGAGAACCCCCTTAACAGTACAAAACTGTTAAATCTATCAGGGAAGTTTTGTATGTGCATTTTGATTAGCACTCTCGAGCCTCAAGCTGCTGGCAATAGTAAAATGAGTTCACTCTCCTGTACCTTTTGTTTTTTTTTAACGCACCATGATTGGTTTTCTCAAACAATGCACTTTCCTTCTTTGCATCTCTCATTAGCATACACCACAGAATGCCTGTTTCCAAATTGAGGCCTTATATTCAGATTCAGAAAACAATCGGGAGTAAGGTTCTCTACCTAAAAACCTACAGCCTCAAAATGAAAGGAAAAAATTTGGTATAATAAAACAATCACTTCAAGTAATTAAGTGGAAGAAGCCAGAGGACCAGATTAAATTAGTGAAATGTTTTAATTACAGAACATTTGAAAAGAAGCATAGTCCATTATCTTTTAGCACATATATGTAGCAAAGATACTGTGCTACTGGTAAACTAAGGTAAGTTTGAAAAAAAATCACATATATGTGCACAATGTATAAAGTATCCTAAACAAAAATTGAGCTTTTACCATTCTAAATAGGAAAATGAAATATTTGTCGATAACAGGATGTCCCTTTACATATTACCCATTTTATATTGATTTTAAAGAAACCAAATAGGTGATATTTAATGACAAACTGCTATCTACTTACTTATCTTCTGTAACCTACTTATATTAACCTTTAATGAACACTTCTTATGGGCTAAGTATATACCGTACTAGAAGCTTTATCTACATTATTTTATTGCACTTGTCCAACAACCCAACCTTATGTTGCTTTTATTGTACCTGTCCAACAACCCAATGTCCCATTTACATACATACCTCCACTAAGATTTAGTGGAGGTATCTCAGCGTATGTCTCAAGACCAAATGAAATTGGGGCTTTGCTCTTTTACCACAAATTCTAGCATGTTGTGTAAAGTAGAAAGTTCAGATTCCACTTGTCCCAGATCACACAAGAGACTTGCACTTTTTTATAACAAATTCTAGTGTTGCTTAAGAGACAATTTCACTTATGCTTCCTGCTAATAAAATCAACTTGCACAATTGACAGTATCATGAGGCATCACAATTATGTAATCAAAGAAATCAGGAGAAGAGAATGTGGTGTCAGTGGAATTCTCCCATGGTGCTGGATCTGTAAGACTTCGGTGGAGGACTGACAATGGGAAGGTGCAGGAGAGTTTGGAAGCTGGGAAGTCATGCCCCGTAGTTTGTTTGAAAAGGGGTATAAAGTCAAGAAACTGGGAAAGGGTTAAGAAAGGACTTCCAACAAGACAGAGAATAACTTGGGAAAAGATGGAGCATTATTTCAGCTATATCATCCTAAGAATTGCAAGCATCCTATTTTTCAGGTATAAAAATATATATTTTATCATAAGTAATATATTAGTAACCATCCGATAGCTTTAACAATTAATAATCATTTGTATGCATCTGGCACCTTTCTTCTAAAGAGCTCAAAGCACTTTACATTTGTTATCTCATTAACTCCCAACACTGTCCCTATGGGGAAGGTAATAAGTATTTTAACATTTAAATGTTTATCTTTCAGAATTTCTCAAGCATACATTATGTTTCCAAAAATGTAAATGTTCACTAGTTTCCTTTTACTGTTCCTCTGGCTTCAATGTGCATAACAGATTTGTTCAACTCTTTAAATGTACTGATCATAGTAAATCTTATCTGGAAAACTATAAATTGCTAAGATAATGGGAGAATGGAAGTTGTGGCTGGGGGGAAGCATATGACTGCTTTTCTCACTGGAAAAAGTTTGGTCCAGTCCATTCCAAATGCAGATGAAATGTGCCGTGGATCTTCCAAATCCTTTCTGTATCCCATTCTTTCCAAAAGGCGAGCCTCAGGAGGGTAAGGGCTGTATCTATAAGCCTGAGGTAGATTGAACTACGATGTACATCTTTGTTTTACTGATGATTTTATCAAAGTGGAACAGAAACCGGATGCATTCTATTAGGAGTTGCATCCCAAAGAGTCACAGAATAATAAGGGCCAAAAACTTGTCTCCCCAGCCCTCACTCTTTCTGGGCTGATCATACCTTCCTCAATTTTCTAACTAGAAAAATGACAGATAGTAATACCTGCTCCTTGGGGAAGCAGTAGAGATTAACTGGCCAATGTTGGGAGAGCGTTTCCAAGAAGAAGCATTCTACATAAATGTTTAAGTATTATTATTGCACTGCTACTTCAAATGGAAGTTCTAACTTTGAAATGTGATTATACTTTCCAAAAAAAAAAAAAAAACCCTTCATAACCACATATATAGGTTTATTTTTCACTCTAACAGTCTAACTCATGGTTGTGAAACTTTATTGCACTTGATGGAGGACCCTGGCTTTTATTAGTTTTAAACTGCTGGTTGCTGGGGTATTTATGTAAATGAGGGAAAGATACCAAAACAGTAAATAATAAGCATGTCCCTGCTGTTTAAAAATCTGTTGGTAGAAACAACTTTTGTTTGGTTATAAGAAGAACCTAAACATAGCACAGAAAAATATAGCTTTGGCATCTATGCATAAAATAGCATTTTGGGTTTAGGGGTTTTTTTTTTGACGTTGGTTTTTCTTCCCAAGCATTTCTTTGCCATTCTGTAAACATTTTGTTTTACCCCTACAGTGGCTACCATATATATCATATACATGTATGTAAGAGAGAAAAATAAGTAAAATACATTTTAAGAATTTTTTTATTTAACAAAATGTTATAAAGTATACTAGATAGCTAATTATCGCTCTCAGAAAGGAAGGCCACACCCAAATTTATTGCAGTCTCCTCACAAGGAATGTTATGATAAAATCATGGTCCCATAAACTTAACAACAAAACAGCAGAACTTCCACTGGTTGTAAAATAACTTCAAATTCAAATTCAAATTCTGGTTCATTTAAAGATTCATGCTGTTTGCTTCCCAGCAGAGGACACAAAATACTTATTTTGCAATCATTGAAAAATTTAAAATGATCTAACAACACATGACTTCCAGGTTTCCTTTACAATGTCTTTCTACTCATCTTCTTTTTAAGTTGAATATCCATAGCCACATTTTGAAGCCAAAAAACTAGGTTCATTTGCAACAACAATGAAAAATCAGAAAGGTTTAAACATTTAACAATAAGGTATTACTTAAAAATTACAGGGGGTGCCTGGGTGGCTCAGTTGGTTAAGCATCCGACCCTTAATTTCAGTTCAGGTCATGATATCAGGGTCGTGAGATTGAGCCCCGAGTCAGGCTCCACACTGGGCACGGAGCCTACTAAAGATTCTCTCTCTCCCTCTCCCTCTGCCCCTCCCCTCATCCCTACCCCTGCATGCACACATGCACACGCGCTCTCCCTCTCAAAAAAAAATTAAAATAAGAAAATTATGGAATAGCTATATAAAGACCTCTATATAGCCACTTAGAAAATCACAGGTTACTATAACTACTGTATGATATAGCCATTCCACTCCTAGGCATTTATTTACCCAAGAGAGAAAAAAGTGTATGTCCATTCAAAGACTTATACATGAATCGTCATAGCAAATTTATTTGTAATAGCCCCAAACTGGAAACAACCCAAATGTCCACCAACATGTAGATGCATAAATTATGGGACATCCTTACAATGGAATACTACTCAGCAATGAAAAGGAAGAAGTTGTTGATAAAATCAAAGACAGGAATGAATCTTAATCTATTTGTGCTGAATGAAAAAATCCAAACAAAAAAGAGTACATATCCATTTATATAACATTCTAAAAATACAAACTATAGGGGCGCCTGGGTGGCTCAGCCGTTTAGCGTCTGCCTTCGGCTCAGGTCATGATCCCAGGGTCCTGGGATCGAGCCCCACATTGGGTTCCTTGCTCGGCAGGGAAGCCTGCTTCTCCCTCTCCCACTCCCCCTGCTTGTGTTCCCTCTCTCGCTGTCTCTCTCTCTCTGTCAAAAAATAAATAAAAATCTTTAAAAAAATAAAATAAAATAAATAAATAAATAAAAATACAAACTATAGTGATAAAAGGCAAATCAGTGGTTGCCTAGGGGTGGGAAGCTGGGGGTGAGGTGGTGAGGAGGAACAGGAAGATTACAAAGGAGCAGAAGGAAAATTCTGGGGGTGATGGATAGCTTCACTATGTTGATTGTGAAAATGGTCTCTTGGATGTATACATATGTCAAAACTTATCAAACTATACACCTTAAATATGTGCACTGTTTGAAGGTCAATTATACCTCAAAAAGCTTTTTTAAAAAAATCATGAAATTAGGAGAATATAAGAAAATGAAATGACATTTAATTATTAAGAAGCATATTTTATTTTTTTTCTCTTTCCAAGATTTTATGTATTTTAGAGAGAGAAAGACAGAAAGGGGGAGTGAAGGAGGGGAGGAGCAGATGGGAGAAGGACAGACTCTGCACTGAGCACAGAGCCTGATGTGGGGCTTGACCTCATAACCCTGAGATCATGACCTGAGCCAAAATCAAGAGTGAGATGCCCAACTGACTGAGCTACGCAGGTGCCCCCAAGAAGCACATTTTAAAACAGCATGAAGACTAGGACTCCAGTTATAACTGTTTAAAAATATGTACATATATGTGCGTGCACATGCGCACACATACACATACACACACACAACTAACTACAAAGATACCCCCCAAAATGTTAACAGTGGCTACTTCTTAATGGTAGAGTTTTCTTCTTTCTGTATTTTCTATTTTATAATGAACCTGTTTTCAATTAATGAAGCAAATGAAACAAAAATTTAATTTGGGGGAGTCTGGGAAAGAAAAATATATGAAGGTCTTCGTTATAAGTTTTGCTATCAAAAGTGATAATGAACTTAGGGGCATGGAGTGGAAATGTCGTAACTATCTCCCTCAAAGCTCCCAAAGCTGTCACCAGATAGTAATGGCATGTAACGATTGCAAGTTTCATTCTAAGCTTAATACCCTTAGTCTGAATATTCGAGAATTCACACCAGACTAAGACTTTAGTGCTGTATCTGCTCATGCAAACAGAGATGCATGAAAGGGTAAATGCTTCTGTTTACCTACAAATATTTGGAGGGACATATAGCGATTAGGTGGCATTTGCAGTTTTTCTAAACGGGTATGGAACACACACACACACACACACACACACCATTTGCTTTAGATTTAAAAGTCTTCTTTTTTTAAGATTTTATTTATTGGACACAGAGAGAGAGACAGCGAGAGAAGGAACATAAGCAGGGAGAGAGGGAGAAGCAGGCTCCCCGTGGAGCAGGGAGCCCGATGCAAGGCTCGATCCCAGGACCCTGGGATCATGACCTGAGCTGAAGGCAGACGCCTAACAACTGAGCCACCCAGAGGCCCCAGATTTAAGTCTTAATGGGTTTTAGTTCCAGCACTTTCCTTAATGGACAAGTAACTTCTCCTCTCTAGTCCTCATTTTTTTATATATAAAATAAAGTTGAACTGATATTTAAACTTCTTGCCAACTCTAAGAATTCTATGCCAAGCATCATCAAAGTATCAAAAGGGCAAAACCACATATATACCACACAAGGAGGTGACTTGTTCTAGCTTTCTTCTTCCATTTACTGGAAATCATGGATAATATTTTATAACTTTGTACAGCCTCTTTTGTTTCCCTATTTACTATCCAAAATGGCTGTGATTTTAAATAGTTACAAATGTTATAATTTTATGATAGTTTCTTGAGATGCAAACAGTTTTCTCTCAGAAGGAATTATTTAGGCTAAAGACTATTAATAGCAAGCCAAATATATCCTTTAGACTGGGATCATGTCTTTCATTCTTTGGGTTTTTGCTTGCACTCTCTCCGGTATTGCTTCTCACCTATAGTAATGGACACATTTTATTTTGAAAGCATTGTATCCGAACTGATTTAATGTATACCTTCTGTACTAGAGGATCTTGGTGCAAATAGATGGGATAGAAATGAGAATCAAAGCTTCAAATGTGCATTTTTGTTTCTGTAAGCCCAAAGCGTATCTCCTTTTTACATCTGCTTTGCAGGGATAATATGGAGAGTTGGAGTACAGCCTCTGAGCTTTTCTTTAATTTGTACCTGGACTCAGAAAGAGATGGATGATGTATTTTGCCACACTCCATTTTGCTGTACAGCAGATGTAGTCCCTGGTGAACTGCATAAATGAGACATAAAACCCTGAAACTAATTTCACCTGGCACCTTTAATCCCATATTTTAAAGACCTCCTAAAATGCACTGTTTCCTGGGCCATGTCTATAAGTGGGTAGGTCAGGCTTCCCAGGAAGTGTTCTGCCATCCACACAGAAGAGCTAGAACAAGGAGCTGAGAGTACGATGATTATCTATCCCTTTATGAAGCCCACATTGATTGTTATGGCTAAAATAAATCTTTAAAATAAATAAAGTTCACCTGCTTCCGTTATTCTCACTAACAACTTAGATTCTTGGTACCAAAACCATGAAAACAAAAACTTACAGATGATGTAAGGTTTGAAAACTACTTATAAACATTTTTCTTAAGATGACTTTGTCTTTCAGGATACCTGTAGAGTTTTTAAATTTTTCTAATTACAGAAACATATGCTCATGATAAAAAAATAAGTATCACATGGCTTCTTAAACAAATAATTTAAAAAAACAAAAACTTTTGAAAAACAGGAATGTGCAGGGAAGAAATTTAAAAATCAACTTTTAAAAAAGTGGCGGGGGGGGGGGCCTCCTGGCTCAGTTGTTACAGTATGAGACTCCTAATCTCGGGGTTATGAGATTACTTAAAAATAAAATCTTTTTTAAAAAATCAACAATTATTTCACCCAAAGAGAACTACTGTTAAATCTGGGGGGACATCTACTATTATTCCTACCTAGGGCCTCTGGATTTGCCATGCCTTCTGCCTGGCACACTCTTCTCCCAGAAGTCTGCCTGGTTTACTTACTCACTGTATTCAGTCTCTGCTCGACTGTCACTAGACCAGGGAGACCCTGCCTAATGTAGCACCCATCCTTACTCTCTATCCTCTTCTCTGCTTTATTTTTCTCTAGAGCACTTAACCATAAGTGGTATTACAAAATAGGTTTATTTTTTATTATCTGTCTCACCAAATGGATTGTAAGTGTAAAGATATAGCCCCACTCCTAGAACAGTACACCTATCACTAGTAAGAGATGTTAATTAATACATATATTGTATTTGTTTCTTTATCAAATATATATTGAGTTCCTATTATATAGAGTCTTTTATCTTTGTATGTATAATTTTTAATAGGATTATACCAGACATACTGTTTTGCAGATTGTATTTTTCATTTAGCAATAAACTATGAAGACATATCAGAAATTCTTATCCAATGTGATTTTAATAACGGCATAAAGGATGTTAATAACCCCTATTGTTAGGCCAATACATGGGCACTCTGATGCATCCTTCAAATACATATTAAGGTCAATGAGGTAAGATAGTTATTAATAATATTAACAATGCCCTATATTGACAGGTACTTTATAGTTTATAAACTATTTTCATATCTCACTTGATCCTTACAAAAAACTCAAAGTAAACAGAGCAGAAATTCAAAGAGGTTAAATAAATAATTTCCCTAAAATAATAAAACCAGTAATAGGGAGTCCAGACTCAAACCTAGCTCTGTCTGTCTCTGCAGCTTAGGCTCCTCACGTACCTCATCGTCCCTGGTTGACACTGTCATTTTACAGATGAGTGATCCATGCTTAGAGAAGGGAGTAGTGATGTGCCCAGAATCACACAGCTTCTTCAAGAAAGAATACAGATAAAACAGAACCCAGGATTCCTGACTCCCCATCCAAAGCTCTCTCAACTACATGCTGGCTCAATAAATTACGGGGAAAAAAATCCTAAATTACTGCGTAGTCAAATCAGCAAACAATACATGCTGTTATACTTCTCTGAAGATTACACAGTGTATTTGCTTGGTGCTGCGAAGTGCCAACCTGATGACACTTGCAATCCTGAGCTTATTTGATGTGGTTGGGAAGCAAATGAGATTCCAGTGCCCCTGTTGCGCATAGGTGCTCAATGAGCATTTCCTGCATGGTGGGGAAGTGCCCTATATTTACAGTATTTGATCCAGTTTAACAGCAAGATCTAATGTTAACATTAGCCTTGTAAAAGTTTTCACCCTAGTTCACACAAAAACAAGATTCTGGAGATTATGACTAGCAATTCTTCATGAGTTGATTTATCTGAATAAAACCTATAAGGTTTTGAACCATTAAACATTCGATTTAGAAAAAAAAATCTTAGCATACAGAAGAATAAACTGAAAAATGGAACAGATTTGTTTCTTGTAATAATTATGAGCAATATCTCAAACTCAGCATCCTTAGACCACTGAGCTGTGTAGGATGAATGTGCTAATTAATCAATTACTACCCAACAATGTACCCTGTTTATTTACTGAAATGCACCAGAAACGTGTGCAGAGCTGGTAATTATTAATCATCTTCAGTAACAAATATGACTCAAGTTCACCTTCATATAATTAATAGAGCATGTAGTTAGCTTTAACATCTTGCTTTATTAGAAATAGCAACAAGGAATTAAAAAAAAAAAAAGCTGAACCACAAGTTGTGGTTCACTGAAATGCTGGCTTGGACTAAATGTGCCTATTATGCACAGTGGTGGTATTACTCATACCCATTCAAATTATGGCCAGATGCAAAGTTTTTAAAACTAAACTTTTTAATTTGAATAAAATTTTAGACTAACCAAGAAGTTGTAAAAAACAGTTCAACACATTTCCATATATGCTTTACTCATGGTCCCCAAATAAAACCCAATTTTCAGAGCCCGATAACTGGCTTAGAGTTGGGATCTTTGTTGATGGTGCCCAAACGTCCTGGCAGGTTTTAAATTTTCAAGATACTTTAGAAGTATTTTCAACATACATAGAAATAGTTGTTTTACAACAAATTTTGCAAAGTGATCTAGTTTTGAAAACCTTTTTATTTTTTTTGGAGTCATCATGTAGGCCCCCAAATTTCCTTTGAGGCAGATAGACTTCTAGGCTAGAAGGGCCATATTTTGGTACAATGCTATTTCCTGATAATGCAACATCTAAGGGATGTTCACTTGTGTCAGCAACATTTACGCTGAGTCTGGCATCACCTGACTCTCTGTAACTATGTTCAAAGCATGAGATTTTGCATACCGTCAATGAAGGTTCAAATCCCAGCTGCCTGCTCTGTGACTGCAGTTAACTATCTTAACTTCTCTAACTTCTGATACTCAGTTTTCTCAGCTTGAAATTGAGGTAAATGAAGCCCTGCTTTGGAGCGTTGTTTAAATGAGAAAATAGGTGTAAACTACCAAGCAGGAAGAAATACTCAGGAACTGGTAGATACCATTATGCTGGTATTATTACCCTCTGCAGCCACTTTTAGCTTACGGAACTGAAATGTACACACCTAAGCACACACAAATAAAAAAGTATTTCACACAATGGAAACTGCAAATGTAAATTAACATTTTGGGAAGTTTTCTCCTGAAAGGAAAAATTGGATTAAAATTTAATGTTAACTGCACAGAAAATTAAAAACTTCTCCAAAATACCAGTGGAACATCACTTCAAAAATCTAAACTGACAAATAAATAAATCAGTGGGTGGACTACTGTATTTCTATTATCAAATGATTCAAGGCCCCTTTAAATGGAGAGCCCCCTTAGGGCATCTCAGTATTTGTTTATAGATCATTAACTACTTGACAGGGAGACTAGGGAGGGGGCATAAAGACTTCAGCTGAAGTGCTAAAAGCCACTGTCGAATGAAGATCAGCAGTAAAGCCAAAACATCTTTGGAATTCAGTATGAAGATATGATTTGTGTTTAAAAATGTCATATGCTTTTCATGTATCTGTTAGTAAAACAAAGCTCATTTTACAAGGCTGGGACCATAACTATGACCCATATGACAAGGTAAATTTATTTGGCCATGTTTTCAAATGCTTCCCCAAACTGACTAGATAGGATTTGCAATATTGGGAACATGCCCATAAAATGGATTGTGTTCTCTATTAGCATAAATCGCTATCTGGTTTCAAAAAGTCACAAATATGTCTCCGTGCCACTGGATTCTAGCATCCACAGCAGGAGAAGGAAAGAGAAATGTTTCCTAATGAAAAGCTCACAGAACGTTGGAAGGGCAGAATTTTGATTCTTGATTCTAGTATATGATCTTGGGTAAGTTTCTTATCTATTCTATAGTTTAATTTCTCTAACTACCAAAATTAAAATTGTAATTAAATTAAAACCACTTACCCTACATATTACAATTTTTCTCTAACATCCCTCAAACATACTAATTGTATTCACTTTGCTCACTTTTTTTTTTTTTCATTTTTTCAAGATGTTGAGTACCTACCATATTGCAAGTACTGTCCTAGGTGCTAGAATCACAAAAATTAACAAAACAGGCATAAGTCCCTGGCCTTAGGAAGTTTGCATTCCAGTGGGGGGAGAGCTTGAGAGTAGTTTAGACACAACATGCAGTTTAGATGAGATCTCTCTACCCTCTGTGTTCACAGTAACATGTTTTACCAGGGTAATGCTTCCTGCCACTCTTTGTAGCAGCAGCCCCAGCTGCCAGCCAACTCCTTGGAGGCTTTCAGAACATCAATCAATTTCCCACAGGACTCAAGATCTGGGTAAGTATACAGCAGTTCTTTCCTTTCGTAATGACTTCTGCCATAACTCAGTACCTCCATGAGGATAATTTTGCATAAAGCCAATGTATACTGTCCTTGCCAGGGCAGACACAATGATACAGGAATGGAGCAGCAAGCAAAGTTCACCACTAATGGGAGTGGGGAGAATTAATGAGCATTCATCCAGCTGTAGGGGTAACTCAAGCCACCTCCTCTGGTGCTGAGCTTGGCTTAGAGGGCGCTGAGCCATTAAAGAGATTTGGGTTCCTAGGAGAGCCTGGTCAGTGGCTCTTTGGGGGTATCTGTTTTTAAGTTCCAAAGCACACTGGAATATGAATCAGGCAGCATTATCTCCATAGTCCTTCTTTCCTTGAACCAAAAGTCCTTAAGCCTCAAAGTGGAATTTGTCAATGAAATCCTAAATGTAAACATTTATATCCCTTTTTCATAATTCCTTTATCTTTTACTAACTGGCTGACATATGCACCCACTATCTTGCCTATAGTTCTCCCTCTGAGAACAGCAGTGAATTAAAATCTACATGTCTACTTTACTTTCTTTTAAATCACACCATCAGAAATATATGAGTAAATCATAATCTCACAGCAAGGTACTAAAAAACAATGTGAGAATAAATATTCTATATATGTACAAGGTCATGTTTGGGTCATGCCCACTATTTATGTTCTCTATATGTATTTCTTAATAAACACTGATAATAGGATGTGTTAATATGTAATACTACCTGTAGAATTCATTCTTTTTCAAGCTTTTAACTGAAGTATAATATACATACAGAAAATGCACATACCATACATGTTCAGTTAGAAGAATTTTCGGGGCACCTGGGTCGCTTAGTTGATTAAGCGTCTGAATCTTGATCTCGATCTCAGTGTCATGAGTTCAAGCTCTGTATTGGGCTCCATGCTGGGCGTGGAACCTACTTAAAAGAAATTTTTTTTCACAAATTGACTACAGCCATTTAACTAGGGACCAGATCAATCACAGGTTCATCAGTCATAACGAATCTATCACGCTGGTGGGGATGTTGATAATGGGGAAGGCTATGCATGTGTGGGGCAGAGGATATATGAGAAATCTCTTTACCTTCCTCTTAATTTTTCTGTGAGCCTAAAATTACTCTAAGAAAAAACGTCTTGGGGCACCTGGGTAGCTCAGTCAGTTAAATGTCTGCCTTTGGCTCAGGTTATGATCCCAGCATCCTGGGATCAAGCCTCATGTGGGAATCCCTAATCGTCCAGGAGTCTGCTTTTCCCTCTGCACCTCCCCCCTGCTCACGCTCTCTCTCTCTCTCCCTCTCTCTTGCTCTCTCTCAAATAAATAAATAAAATCTTTAAAAAAAAAGAGTCTTAAAAAGAACTATAGAAATATATGAACAAAAGAAGAGAATAATCCAATCCCCAAGATGTCCCCTCATCCTCCTAGTCCCTGACTCCCCTAGATCTCCACCCCTGTAAGGGTGATCACTATCCTGCCTTCTAACAGCAAAGATGAATTTTGGCCAGTTTTTATAACTCATGGAAATGAAATCATATTATAAGTACTTTAGGGTCTGACTTCTTTCACTCTTCCTTATGTTTATGAGATTCATGCTTGCTGTGTGCAATTATGGATCATTCCTTCTCATTGTTATATAGTATTCCATCAAGTGAATGCCACAATTTCTCTATCTACTCTATTATTGACAGGCATGTGAGTAATTTCCAGGTTGAATATCACAAATATGAATAGTGTTATGAATATTCTACTACATGTCTTTTGGAGAATATGTGCACACAATTTCTGTGGGGCATTGTTACGGACTGAATGTTTGCATCCCCTCAATATTCACATATTGAAGCCCTTAACACCCAATGTGACAGTAGTTGGAGACAGGGTCCCTGAAGAAGTGATAAAAGTTAAATGAAGTCATAAGAGTGGGACCCTAATCTGATAGGGCTGGTGCTCTTGTCAGAAGAGAAAAAGGCAGACACCAGAATTAGCTCTGTCTGCCATGAGAGGATATACTAAGAAGGAGCTATAAGCCAGGAAGAGAACTCTGTCCAAGAAGAACCCAATCAGCCAGCACCCTGATCTTAGACTTCCCAGTCTCCAGAACTGTGAATAACAAATTTCTGTTGTTTAGGCAGCCAGTTTGTGGTATTTTGTTATGGCAGCCTTACTAATACAAATATATATCCAAGAGTGGCATGGCTGGTCATAACATTACATACATTACATATGCAGCTGAATATATACTGCCAAAAATTTTTCCAAATTGGTTGCCAGCAGTATATAAAAGTTCTAATTGCTGCATATCCTCACCAACATTTAGAACTTTCTATCTTTCCTACTTCGGCTACTTTGGTGGGTGTGTAATGGTACTACATTGTGGTTTTAATTTCCATTTTTTTGATGATTATTGAAATTAAGCAATTTTCCCATGTTTATTAGACATCTGGATATTGCTTTGTGAAGAGTCCATTCAAATATTTTGTCCATCTTTCTACTGGACTGTCTTTTTTAAATGATTTGTTCTAGATACCAAGTGCTTTGTCAGAGATAGGTATTGCAAATACTTCTCCCACACTATGGATTACTTTTCGATTCTCTTAATAGTGCCTTTTAATGAACAGAAATTCTTAATTTTAATATATTCCAATTTATCAATTTTGAAGAACTCATTTTTTAAAAGATTTTATATATTTATGAGAGAGAGAGCCGGAGCAGGGGCGGGGGGAGGGGCAGAGGGAGAGGGAGACAAGCAGACTCCTGGTTGAGCCTGGGATCCATCCCAGGACCCTGAGATTATGACCTGAGCAGAAGGCAGATGCTTAACCGACTGAGCCACCCAGGCACCCCAAGAAGAACTAATTTTTAGCATGTTCTGAACACCTATAGCATCCTAGGTGCCTTTAAGACAAAAATAAGGCTAAATCCCTTCTTTCTAGGAGTAACATCATATCCATACACAAGCTAAATGCTATACACAGCATCACTCTTCATAGTTATTTTTAAGGGGTTCCTTCTAAAGGGGTATGCCATTTCTCCATGTATTGTGTAAAACTAAGTGTTTATGTGTTTATGGCATTAATTCTTAATTATTGGACACAATGTTTTTTAAACATTGACTTATGCTTTTGAATGCCAATTTCTAAGCCCCTTTGTTTCACAGCCATCAAGAATTGGAACTGATCTGAATTGTGGATTTTTGAGAAATGATCTTATTTCAGTTATGGAGGTGGCACTGTATAATCTCAAAGTCAGAAGAGATAGCCAGAAGTCATGTTTTCCAGCTCTGTATTTTTAGGTTAAGAAAATATTTCATTCAAAAACTCCTTAATACCTGAGTGTGATCCACTATCTACCTGCTTTCTTTGAAGTAATTTCCTACCTTAGAATAGAAGACAGAGAGAGATAGTCATGGTATCTTATAGATGCCACAGAACCTAGAGTTTCTCAGACATACTTCAGGTTCCACAAATGTTTGATTCAAATTTCACTTTTTAAAATTGATTTTCATACTGCCAAGGGATATAATGCCAAAATTTAACACACTGCAAACTGCCTACACGTTAATTTGAGGTTAAATCATCTGAGTGTAGATCTCAGAATTAATCTCCTCCTGCCATCTTTATAATTGAAGCATATGTCCAAGATTTCAAGGCAAATCATTAAGACCATTCTAATTTGTATCTACTTTTCTGGATGGATCAGGATGTTCTTGATAGTGTACAATCAAAACAGAAGAATGAGAAACTGTCCTGAGGCTGCTTGTAGCTGTCCTAACTGCAACTGTTGTCCATAACCCCCAACTTCGGAAGTTTTCCAGCATAAAAGAGCAGAGTCAAGACTTCAGTGGCAGTGAGGCCATCATGGCACCCTAACCAGACTAGTTTCTGTTGGTCTCTGCCGCCCACAGACTCCCTTGGTTCCTTCCCATTTTCTGAACGTGGTTCTGCCAACTTCCCATTTATTACTTTAGCTACCCAATTTCCTTCTGATAAATTCCTTGTCTGTTAAAAACAAAACAAAACAAAAACAACAACACACCAGCCTCTTTTTTAAAAAAAATTTACCTATAAAGTTAATATTAAAATTTTGAACTTATGTTTAATAAAAAAACACAAGTTTTCATCTACTTTGTATGTTGGGGTTCTGTGACAGATTTTGTGTGAAAAAGACTCCAATACTTCTCAAAATTTAATTTGAAAATCACAGTACTGAATCGCCTCCCTGACTCCTGTCTTAGCCTCCCTTCAGCCATTTCTCTTGCAAGTCTAACCACATCATGCCTCCATCTAAAATCTTTTTAAAAACTTTTATCTAATAGGGAATCCTATAAGGTGAAGTTCAAATTATGTGCAGGACTACAAGTCCCCTCAAAATTTGGCACATGGTAACGGGTACTTAATGTTTGTTGAATGAGTCATTAAAAACTGAAAAATGTAAAAACTAGCCACATTATCCTACATCCCTCCCTCAACTTTCAAAAATAAGTTGGTGTGTGATGCTTACACATAATTATCTCATTTACATATAATGCTTTCCAGACATATCATCTTATTTATGTATGGCTTCTCCAAACAAGGCAAGTTTAGGACAAATAGGAAGAAATGCTTCTTTAGAAAGCAGGTGTATATAAAATATTACCTCAAGTGGCTATGAAGTTTGAGAAAAGGTTTTCCTAAAGTAATAGATTGATAATGGGTGGCTGAGGATTATAAAGGCTTGTAACTAAAAGACCCCTGGTCTGACATTCACCGAGCTTAGGAGGGAGGCAGAGGTGCGCATCTGGGCAATGCGCGGAGAGATGTGGGACATTTTTAAAAACTTTAAAATTTTATTTTGTTTTTAGAATTTATAAACTTTTTTATTAACTATCTGGGGCTTACCCTAAACAGTGAACATGACAGAGAAGACCTAAACATAAAAGTGCTTCCCGACTTTACCAGCCAGTGCAAATCTGTGGACTCTGCTTTTAACTCGCTTCCCCAAAGGCACCTTCTCAAGTGTCTCCTCAGCAACGCCATGTAAGCACTGCACTCGAGCCCAAGGCTTAGAAGAGAGATCTGGGTGTCAGTTCTGCCACTCACTACGGAGGTTATTTATTTTAAGCCTTAATTTTCCTCACACCCCTACTGATAAACCCCCCGAATCCCCACCCCGGCTCCCAGCCCCCGGCGCCCCAGGGTTGTTAACGCCTACATGAGGGCACGTGACGATTTAATTACCTCCTCTGCGCGGCTGACCCTCACTAACCCGGCCGGTCCCTCCGCCCGCCCCTCGGCCCCCTCCGCGTATTCCGCGGGAGACCGCGAGACCTTCGTGCGCACGCGCCGCTGCGCCCCGGGGCGCTCTCGCGCACTGGCGCGGCGCCCACTGGGCGTCCCCGCTGCTCGCCCCGGGGCGCGGGCGCGCGCCCGCTCCGGCGGCCCCGCCCCCAGCGGCGCGCGCCCCACGGCCGCCGAGGGGCGGGGACGCGAGCGAGGCAGGCCATGGAGCCCCTGCGGAGGGCCCACGAGGCCGCGCTCCGGCTGCTGCTGTGTCGGCCTTGGGCCTCGGGCGCCGCCTCCCGCCCGAAGCCCCGCGCCTCGGAGGTGCTGACGCGGCACCTGCTGCAGCGGCGCCTGCCGCACTGGACCTCCTTCTGCGTGCCCTACAGCGCCGTCCGCAACGACCAGTTCGGCCTCTCGCACTTCAACTGGCCCGTGCAGGACGCCAACTACCACGTCCTGCGTACCGGCTGCTTCCCCTACATCAAGTACCACTGCTCCAAGGCCCCCTGGCAGGACCTGGCCGGGCAGGATCGGTTCTTCACGGCGCTCAAGGTCGTCAACCTGGGTGAGTGGCCCGGGCCGGTGAAGCACGTCCCGCTGACAATGGGATCACTGTTTGCAAAGCACGCTGACAAACGTCGCTCAGACGCCGAGACCCCGGCCCCAAGGTCAGGCCGCGACAGCGCCGGGGAGCCCCGCCTCGGCCCCGCGCAGGCTCGCCCGGGCGCACGCGCTCGCCACGCTTCGGCCCGCGCTGTTGGGTTTCCCAGACCCTGCCTCCGCGTCTCACCCACTCTGCGGCGTTCTAGGACTGGCCTTGGCCCTAGTATTTTGGATTCCCCCCACCCACCCCAATCCCTCCCCGTACATGCTTGTCGGGGCTGAGTGGTTGCCACTGAGTCATTCCCAGAAAAGTCGGGCTTTATCCCAGACCTATATCCAGGGACCACACTGCGTCACCCCTGGGGAGGAGACATGCATTCCATCCTCACCTGCTGCAGCTCTTGACTGGGAGGACCCCTAGAGTGGGCAGTAAGAATGAGGGTGTAAGGAAACGACCCCACTGCAAAGTGGCTCTGAAGTTAAGAAATGTCTTACTGCATGGCAGCGTTCGTTCCCATGACCATCATTTTCTTGGGTGCGTTCAGTATTATAAAAACTGGAACTACTTTCTGAGTTTCATTGTTTTCTTTATATGAAATCCCAACGAGTGCGTTTTACTAAAAGCACTAAAGGTTTTCACCGGTCATATCAGCTTCCTAAGGTGCTAGGCCTAAAAGGTACCAAAATATTCTGCCTCTTTAATATTTCTGTGTTTTCATGGGAATATTCTAATTCGGAGAGCATTTACTCTTGCTGGATGCTTATATTCTTTTGGCTAATGAGGGAAGAGGCATGAACGTTGACATAAGTATATCGTTTGTATCTTTATCGAGAGGCCTCAAGATGTTTTGAACCTATTAATAGGTAATATCACATTGATCCAGATTTTAGTAATTCAAAATCTAGACGTGGGAGCTGAACCATGTTACCCAACCAGTTTTTTTAAACCAGAGTTAAAGCTAAACCCCTGTGCACCTGCACTGGTATTATATAATCTGATGGCTTATTAATTTAAATATGGTATTTATGTATTTTTGCTTATAGTAACTCACGTCAGTCATGGGATTTTTGAACCATTGGTCTACTGGGACTGTCCTGGGTTCAGTCCACCCAAGGAGAAGATAATTAAGCAATGTGTAATTCTTTAAAAATTTGTCCATTTGGCTGATGGACTACATAGAGCATACCCTCTAATTTTGAGGTTGAAGTTGAAGGGTAAGCTCACTTAGAAGATTCGATTCCAAAGACTAGAATGATGAATAGGTTCAGGAAGAAGTTTATTTTAGCATTTTCAGAATCAGTCATTCATCCCCAAATGTAAAGAGTAACAGGTTAGGAAAAGTATAATTGGAGGATAATAGGTAAACCATGAGCCAAATGCCTTTTAAAGAAAGTTTTCATTTGAAACTTAATACTTTAAGAACACCTTAATGACTAGGGGCTTCTCTTTTAAATATACATGCAAAGAAATCCAAAGAAAAGTAGCATACCCAGAACATTCTCACACAAAGAAGTGACACATTTTGAGGAAAGAAACAACAGTTGTAGTTTTTTTATGAGGAAGAGAAGGCTGAAGAGTGATTTAATGGTCTTTGGAAATTCTAAAAATCCTGCCCAAACGGGAATAAGAGTTTTAAGTTAAACAAAAGGGAAAAGTTTCTGCTCATGCATGCTTTAATACGAATTGGCTTTTACTGGTAAAGGGAATTTTTTTCTGGACTTTTTAAAGAGGAGTGTATTCACCAATTTGGTAATGTTTATTTTGTATTTTTGTCTTAAGGTAGGGCATTAGATAATAGATTCTTTCCGGTTCTGTGATGCCCCCTCTGGATCATCAAATACCTATTCTATTAATAAAAGTACTTAGGATCTTATTCCTCTTATTCCCTTCTAAATTAGTAATTATCAGAGTAATTCATTTTTCCATTTTGTAAATAATAAAGATTTCTCTTGTACCATTTGTTCCCTTTCTCCTCTGCCCTCCCTTCAATGGAAGCTGACATTTTACTGATGGTTTATCAGTCTGGGTATCCTGCTGGGAAGTAGATTGAGATTTAAGAAAAGCAACTTACCATTGGAATGAATGGGTAATTGGAGACTTGCTAAGAAGTTCTAATTTTTTTTAAGTGCTTAATTTGACAGTGGTTTACCTACTGTTCAGCTGACTCAAAATGAATTATTATGCAAAGAACTGACATTCGTGTTCATTTTGATGTTATGTTTCAGTCTGGGAAAAAAATAATTTCTCATGGAATTTTATAGACTTTATAGCTTATGTGCTATAGATAAAGAAAATTATTTTTTTATGTTTAAATTGTTTAAGTAGCAAATCTCATTTTAGCCTGACTACATTAAGTAGACTGCAGGAAAAAAGAAATAGAGAATTTCTGACTCCTGCATTACAGCACAATCCCCTATCAAACAGCATCCCTGATAGTGGTTCCTAGCTGTTTCTTAAAAGAGATAATGTAGTTATTATAAGCTAGTAATCTTTGGTCAGTTCTCCCATTTTAGCTGAAAAAATATTGACCATTGATTTGTGTGGTTTTTAAAACGTGTCAATATTTTAACTGAAAACTGGTAAGTACTGTAAAACAAGATTTCAGTTTCACCAGCCATTCCTTAAATTTGTATCCTTAGCATTGGTTTAAAAGGCATATTTTATTTTTTAAAAAGGCATATTTTATATATTTTACTGTCAGTATATTTAGAAAATTAATAATTGTTTCTAGAACCTATTTTGTTCTTCCTCCATTGATTCAGCTTTCAAGTTGTGATACTGTATTTTAAATTTATTTTTTATTTCAACTTCTCCCTCTACTCTTCACTCCTGCCTGTTTTCTTGTCTACTTCCCTACCCATACTCCCTTTTCTTTTTTTTTTCTTTTTGATAAGTAGCTTTATGATGCTAGTTTTTGTGGCTTTTTTGTGACATTCCCTTGAAGCATTTAGAGATTCTTTTGGGTATTACCAAGGCAAAGAAGGCAAATATACTGTCAAAGATTTCGTGAGAGTTCCAGGGAACCCTGTGATGGTGACAAACTGTGACCCAGTATATTCCTAAAAATAGAGGGGTGCCAGCCTGAATGGGCATTTTTGCCTGTTCTCATTGCCAGCTAGTGACGCTTCTCCTGATTAATCTCTGGCATCACAGTGGTTGGAATGCAGCTTCAGGGAAAAAGCACAAAGTAGTCCAATGCACTTACACACTCAAAACAAGCATAATACAGCAAATATATTCTTGCAGAAAAATAAAAAAATCTAGCAATAGGATCAGTCCTGAGCATGTGATTTCCCTATTAACTAGAAAGAGGGATTTCCCAAATGTACAGCCGTTCTTTTAAATTGTCATTTTTCTGTCCAACTCCTACACAAGAACAATAAAATTAATACTTGTGTAGAGCATACAATATTTATTATTGATTCATATGCCTGTGGTTTTATACATGTTTTTAGTATGTTAATAGTCACTGATTTTAAATAGTTGCCTTAAAAAAGATAGGAGCTGTGAAAGTTTATTTTGTGTCCAATATAGTGTCATATGCCTCAGTGCTTAATCCATTATCTCTGGTTAGTATATGTTTAGTTTCCTGTATCGCAAATGGCAACTAGTATCAACTGTAACAGCAAAATCTTATCAAATGGAAATATTCCAAAGAAGAAACATGTTGTTGGAGCCTACTGTATACCTATTTCAAATAGGTTGAAACAAGATTGTTTTCAAATCAGTTGTAAAAATACTCATGGGAATATTTCTCATACCTGTTATACTAAAATCTTCCTTAGAATTAGGGTTTTCCTTAGGTTTCGAAGACAACTGTTTGACCGAGTTTCTTTTAAGTTGTACAGAAAATTACTTTAGTCATCAGTGTTACTGTTTGATGTAAAGCACAGTAAAGTTGACCTAGTAATTTGAGCTTAAGGCCACCAATCCGGAGCATCTACAACTAAATTAATGAATATTCTATTTGCTTATTTGTGAAAAGTATATAGAATTACTTCATAATTGGGGCGTCTGGGTGGCTCAGTCATTAAGCGTCTGCCTTCGGCTCAGGTCATGATCCCAGGGTCCTGGGATCGAGCCCCACATCGGGCTCCCTGCTCAGCAGGAAGCCTGCTTCTCCCACTCCCAGTCCCCCTGCTTGTGTTCCCTCTCTCTCTGTGCCTCTCTCTGTCAAATTAATAAATAAAATCTTTCAAAAAAAGAATTACTTCATAATTACTTGGAAGTGACGAATTAGTGCCTAAAGTGCTTTGAATTAAAACTTAAACCAGCCTTATCTATAGTTTTAAAAATCTCTAGGCTCACACAGTTGTTTCCATATTCCACAAACTGATGAAATTGAGCTCTTGGATAATTAGAATCAGTCTGTACTCATATCTTTATATTTTCATAACTTTACAATTTGTTGACATTGCAGAAGAGTGCTCTGTGATTTGTACCATGACAAATACATGGATGCATGATTAATTAATAAGCATTGATGTTCATTAATAACATATTCATTTGTTTTCTAGGTATTCCAACCTTATTATATGGACTTGGCTCCTGGTTATTTGCTAGAGTCACAGAGACTGTACATACCAGTTATGGACCAATAACAATTTATTTTCTAAATAAAGAAGATGAAGGTGCCAGGTATTGAAGGTGTGCATCGGAGAACATAAATATCAGTGGATTTTCTCTTGTGTGTATATGCAATGTTTATTTTTGACCCTTTTTTTTTTTTAAAGATTTTATTTATTTGACAGAGACACAGCGAGAGAGGGAACACAAGCAGGGGGAGCAGGCTTCCCGCAGAGCAGGGAGCCCGATGTGGGGCTCGATCCCAGGACTCCGGGACCATGACCCGAACCGAAGGCAGAAGCTCAATGACTGAGCCACCCAGGCGCCCCTATTTTTGACCCTTTAAAATAAAACTTTTGTAAACACCTTTTTCTTTCTACGGTGTCGGGTTCTTTAAGATGAATCATTGCCCTCAAGAGGCAAAGCTTTTCATACATTGTTATATATTGCGTGCTCCGTTTAGCCAATGGGAACTACAGATGCATGAAGCATATACCAATTTTTTTTCCTAGAATTGGGTTAAATTACAGATAAAAAATGATTATAACATACATATATTCTATAGTTAGCTATTAACAATTCAAGTCGATTCTTGGAGGAGAAAATGGATCTTTTATAGGACACTGGAAAAAGAAGTAGAGGATTTTAGGATATATGTGGAGATAATACCATTGGCAATTCCAGTTGGATTCTAATTGTAATCTGAAATCTAAACTATTCAGCTGCCAGGATTTTCAATGGGAATGTCTTAAAGCCCTTGTGCCATTTACCTAGATGAGAGGTCTAGATATAATGTTGAAACTTCTTACTGCCTAAACATCCAATACCATACTACTTTCTAAAAAATAATGACTCTGGTTAATGTAAATGTAGCAAGACAAATGAAATTAAGACTTACTAAAAGTTAAAATAGCATGCTGATAAAGCTGTAAGAACAATTAAGATCTAGAAAGACCCAGAAGAATAAACTTGGTGACTGTTTATAAAAGCAATTAGCTGAGGGCGCCTGGGTGGCTCAGTTGGTTAAGCGACTGCCTTCGGCTCAGGTCATGATCCTGGAGTCCCGGGATCGAGTCCCACATCGGGCTCCCTGCTCAGCGGGGAGTCTGCTTCTCCCTCTGACCCTCCTCCCTCTCATGCTCTCTGTCTCTCATTGTCTATCTCGCAAATAAATAAAATCTTAAAAAAAAAAAAAAATAAAATAAAAGCAATTAGCTGAAATGGTACATATCCATACACTTCTTGGTGATGGGAAATGGGCTGAAATTTTAAAGACCTGATAGCAGTTTTGTGTTAAGATTTTATTAAGTTAGGGGCGCCTGGGTGGCTCAGTTGGTTAAGCGACTGCCTTCAGCTCAGGTCATGATCCTGGAGTCCCTGGATCGAGTCCCACATCGGGCTCCCTGCTCGGCAGGGAGTCTGCTTCTCCCTCTGACCCTCCCCCTCTCATGTGTTCTCTCTCATTCTCTCTCTCTCAAATAAATAAATAAAATCTTTAAAAAAAAAAAAAAAAAAAAAAAAAAAAAAAAAAAGATTTTATTAAGTTAATTGCATTTTTGAAAGCAAAGTCATTAAAAAAAATTTATCCTTGGGGGTAGTTACAAAATACCCAGATGAATGGTAAATTTCAGAAATTTGGAGTAATTTAGGGAGAACTAAGTAGAACTATTTAATTTCTAAACCAATGGGTGTTTAAGATTTATGATCTCTCCCATAATTACAAACATACATTATATATCATTTTATGTTAATGTGTTGCTGATACTCTGCAACATTCACACATTATTGTAGCAAAATATTTTATAAAATACAGCATTTGGGTGCTTGCTTCTGGCAAATCCGTAGAGAAAGTGAGTGGCAGTGACTGAGGTGAAAATACCAGAATAAAGTAATACAAACTGACTTCTTTAAAGGTAGTTGTTTTAAATGAGCTGCAGAAAGTGAGCTGTTCTTCAAATATATGTAGTGTTCACTTGTCTAAATGCAATTCTAAATAACACTTTAATCAAAGAAGTACTTATGCCATTATATTTAGTCCAGAAGAATATACTTGACACTAGTTAAATGAATGGCTTACACGAAGGAGATAGTGTTACATTAAGCTTCATTAATAATAAAACTGACTATTAGCATTTTGCAAGGAAGGCTAGAACTGATTTCCCCTGTAATGGGCAAAGTTAAATAACTATAGCTCATAAGTTTTAAGTCAAATACTGCTCATTCACTGCTGCTGGTCTTGTCAATACTTGCTGTAAAGGTTTGGTCCCAGCACAAGGCCGATAAAATGGTTTTTAATTACCAGACTATAAATACAGCTTTTCAGTAGAGTTGCACTTCTTTTCACACTGGCCTGTTTGATTTCTGATAATTTGTACTGCTGACTCTGCTTACCTGTTTTTCAATAGCTACAGTCAGTGTGACTTCTTGTCCATATGGTGATAGGTAAGTCTCCTTGGAGAAGATCTTTGACAAACTACCCTATTGATCTCTGTGATTCTCTGCTGCTTGCAGCATTAAATAGAGCCTTGATTTCTTGTCTCATGCGCTCGCTGTGTAACAATTAAGCAAATGTAATATTTTCTTGTATTACATGAAAATCAATAGACCTCTTGCTCTCATGGAGTTGATCATGGTGAAGGATGAACTCAACGATGGCTAAGGGCATAGTTCAAATATTAAAATACCATTCATTGGATTTATTAAGTCTTAACAGTGAACCTTTTAGTCTAAAAATGCTCCCCATTGAACAGTAATGGTTTAAGTTTTTCCTTTAAAGTTGAATATGACATGGAAGCATTGTGGTCTAAAAGGGATAAAGTATAAATGCTAGAAGTCAGGAGACTGATTCTATTTTAGTGTCAGTCCTGTATTACTTTTTGACCTCAAGCTAATAACTCTACTCGTTTGTGTCTTAGTTTTTTCCACCTGTAAACTGAGAAGAACAAAACACGGAACCTTTCTACTTTAAAATGTATGATAAATATGCTTGTAAGCAAATGTCAGTTTTATTTCAGTAAAAGCTGGTTTTGTAGTCCTCATTCTTCTATTCCATATGTATTTTTTTTTTTTTAAAGATTTTATTTATTTATTTGAGAGAGAGAGAATGAGAGAGAGAGAACACATGAGAGGGGATAGGGTCAGAGGACGAAGCAGACTCCCTGCCGAGCAGGGAGCCCGATGCGGGACTCGATCCAGGGACTCCAGGATCATGACCTGAGCCGAAGGCAGTCGCTTAACCAACTGAGCCACCCAGGCGCCCCCTATTCCATATGTATTTATATGTAAAGAACTTCATTAACGGAAGGATTTTAAAAATAAGGGAGAGAAAGAAAGGAGACAAATTGAGGCATTGTATGGTTGCCTGCTTGAGAGCTGATAATGCCTGAGATGGCAAGCAGGGTTCCAAGTTGACCCTGCCATTCTGGATATTAGGAATATTCTTAGTTGATGAAACAACCAAACACAGCTTTTCTGCCAATACTTCTTTGATGGGATTTTGTCTTTAAAAAAAATCCAGGCAAAACTATTTTTTAATGAAGATGAGTGTTAGTATAAAATTTTAGAAATCTTCTATTGTTACTTCTACGCAAATCAGTTATCAAGTATTGGAAGAAATTTCTGGTCAAAATTTTTAGTTCCTATGTGAACTGTGAACCACCATAAAGATACAGTAAGAATTGGCATGGATGAGGTGGCTAATATAAAAATCCCTAGTTTCTCAGTGCTAATGTCTTATCATACCAAAATGACAAAGAGCTATTTCTTTTATCACACATATTTGGTCACTAAGATTTTGCTAATTGTTGACTTCAGTAAAAAAATGAAACATTTTTAATTATTAAAAGCCATACATATTTCTTTTACAATGTACATTTTATTTCTTGTCATTTATATTTATATTCACTCAAAACTCTAAGCAAGAACATCTATAATGCTTCATGAAGTATCTCTTAATTCTATTGAAGAATGAATGATGTTTAAATGGGTGGGGTGACATCAAGACAGGATCTTGGTTTCATTTCATTTAAAAGTTAATGCAGATAACAGAAACCTTATCCTAAAGCTGTTAGATCGGGTATCTTTTTTTCAGCACTTACCATTCAGACAGTAATGATGTTTGAGGGCATCTTAACCTAAACAAGTATTTAGCATTACATCTCACCTGGGTCAACAGTCTAGGGTATCAAAGTTAAACTGTGTTACTGTAAATTAATGGAAAATGTAACTGCACTTTGCTGAAAGATCAATGTCCAATAAAGGCTGCACAATCAAATCTTGTTGCAATGATTGAGGTCTTTAATTGCCTTTCAAAGATAAGGTGGTAATCAACACAGCTTTAACTGATTTTTTTACTAGTTCAATCACATGCTAATGACTAGTGCCAAGTCAGAATCTTTAACTACTTATACTTATTAAATCTTATGTTAGTAATGAAAAATTACTTTAGCTACACAATCGATAGAACACAAATCTTAATTACTATATTTCACTTTTATACTATTTTATATGCTTGACAAATGTTTCACAAGAGCTTTCCCAACAGTAAGAAGTGTTATTAATAGTGACCGTGGTCCACAGAGTATTTTTGTAATATAAATTAGAGAAGAGATGTTGAGAAAAAATTTCTTCTTTAAACGAAAACGTGGCTAAAATAGTTTCCACTGACATAAGTTTGGCCATCCAGCTACTTCTAGGAATTCTATTCTGCTAATTCAGAATACCTTTAATACAACTGGGATAAAATAAATCCAGACTGTTTTTAGTGTGTTTCCAAAGTTTCAGTTAGTTTTCTAGTAAAGAAATTAATTTTGTGTACAGCCTGCTATAAAATTCTCCTAATTGGGGAAAGGATAAGTTAGTAAAGGGAAATGAAAACTGAAAATAAGTAGGACTTCAACAAAATTAAGAACTTTCATGCTTCAAAGGATACTATCAAGAAAATGAAAAACCAACTGATGGTATGGGAGAAAATATTTGCAAATCATGTATCTGATAGGGGACTTGTAGCTAGAATATATAAAGAACTCTTATAACTCAAAAACCCAATTGAAAAATAGATTTGAACAGATATTTCTCCAAATAAGTTATACAAATTTTTGCTACTAAGCACATGAAAAGATGTTCAACATTAACTGCTGGGAAACTCAAATCAAAACCACAATGAGATACCACTTCATACCTCCTACGATGGCTATAATCACAAAGGCAGATGATACCAAGTATTGCCAAGGATGTGGAGAAATTGGAACCCTCATGCATTATCAGTGGGAGTGTAAAATGATGTAACAACTTTGGGAAAGTTCGGCAGTTCCTCAAAATATTAAGCATGAACTTAACATATGACCCAGCAATTCTATTCCTAGGTATATACTGTAGAGAACTGAAAACATATGTTCACACAAAAACTTGTACGAAAATGTTCATAGCAGCATTGTTCATTTTAGCCCCAAAATGGAAACAACCCAAATAGCTACCAGTTGATGAATGAATAAATAAAATGTGGCATGTTCACACAATGAAATATTATTCAGTCAAAAAAAGGAATGATGGACCCATACACATGATAGGATTGATAAAGCTAGAACACATCATGCTAAGTGAAAAGAAGCCAGTCATAAAAGACCACATATTACATGATTTCATTTATACGAAATGTCCAGAACAGGCAAATCTACAGAGCCAAAGTGAATTAGTGATTGTCTAGGGTTGGGGAGGTTGGGAGGAAATGGGCAGTGACATGTCATGGGTATGGATTTTCTTTTTTGGGTGATGAAACTGTTCTAAAATTGTGGTGGTGGTTCACAACACTGCGACTATACTCAAACCATTGAATGGTACATTCTAAGTGGACGACTGTGTGGCATGTGAATTATCTCTCAATGAAACTGTTAAAAAATTAGTAATGGGGAGAGGGGAAATGGGCCATTAGTATTTAATGCGATATGGTTTCAATTTTGCAAGATGAAAAAAGATCTCAGACAGATGGTACCAATGGTTGTATAATAACGTGAATGATAATGTGACTGTACTTGATACCACTGAACTGTACACTTAAAAATGGTTAACATGGTGCAGTGCCTGGGTGGTTCATTCAGACTTGGTTTAGGCTCAGGTCATGATCTCTGGTGGTGGGATCCAGCCCCACAGCCGGCTCTGTTCAGCACCGGGTCTGCCTGAGATTCTCCCCCCTACTCCAGCTCCTCCCCAAGTATGCACTCTCTCTCTCTCTCTCTCTCTCAAATAAATAAATAAATAAATAAATAAAATCATTTTTTAAAAAATTATTAACATGGTAAATTTTGTTTTATATGTATTTTACTGCAAATAAAAATAATTTTTAAAATTTAGTAAAGGATTTAATATTACTGCAATGAAATACAACTGATTACATGATTTCTATAGAAAATAACTGAGTTTAGAAAAATGTTAGAGATTATAAGAGGTAAAACATGTTAATATCATTTTAGACATTGCAGTCTTAGAATTTAAAAAATTTTAATTGTGAAACCTAGTTTTAATTAAGTAGATGAAATCTCATTTGGGATCATTTTTAGTAGCATTAAGGATATACTTTTATATCTTCATTATATACTTGTATCCCGAAACTAATACAATGTTGTAGGTCAATTATTCTTCAATATAAAAATACATACACACATGCACAAAGAGATTTTTTTTTTAAAGATTTTATTTATTTGACAGAGAGAGACACAGAGAGAGAGGGAACACAAGCAGGGGGAGTGGGAGAGGGAGAAGCAGGCCCTCCGCCGAGCAGGGAGCCCGATGTGGGGCTCGATCCCAGGACCCTGGGACCATGATCTGAGCTGAAGGCAGACGCTTAAGGACTGAGCCACCCAGGCACCCCAAGAGATGTGTTGTTTTAAAAAGATGTACTTGGTTTGAGATTATTTAAGATAAGACCAAAGAAAAGCATGTAAAATGTTAGTAAATGAAAATATCCTCTTTTAGATCCTAGTTGCTGGGTAAAGAATATTAGCTACTACTAGTATGAGGTGTTATACAGTATTGCTGATAGCTATTTTAGTTGCACTTATATCATTTTAAATACAGTTTATGAACGTTGTACTACTCCATTATATTATTAATTTATCTTCAGTGATATTTATAGTATCAATTTAAAAGCAGTAAAACTTCATGAAAAGTAGCTTAAACACAAGGATTTTGATAAACAAAAGCTTCCAGTTTTTAAAAGCAAATCATGGGAGCTGTACTTCTTAGAGATTTGAAGTTTTCGTATTGTTGTTGATGATAGAATTATGAACCTTATAAACTCAGTATTTTTTAGTTAACCTAAATACATAAATCTATTTGAATTCATCTTATGAAAAGAGATATGTCATTAGATATATGATCATTATATGCTTTAGTGATTCATGGACCTTGTTACATACATGCTTTGTAATGTATGAATTATTTAGTAAGAAAAATCACAATAATTTTGTTGTTACTCAAAAATTTATGGGTTGGCAGAAACAATTATGCAGCCCCTGAAGCTGGTATGTTAAGGTAACATCATTAACACTACGTAGTATGATTTTTTTAGTAGTTACTTGACATAACCTTTACTGTTTCTGCTAGAATATATCAGTAATTTTATAACAATCTGTCTGTAAAGAGAACATTGAATTTATTAACCACAAAGTGATTCATTTTGCTCTATTTTCATATAAGTGCATAATTTAAAATCAGACCTAAAAAAGTTGTCTACCCTAAAGGAGGAATAAAAAAAATACAAATGAAAATCAATACTCCAGTAAATAGATTAAAAATTTTTTAAATTTTAACTCCACTTAATAAAAATGGATATTTCTATTTCAAAAAATGAATACGTTTAAGAAGTGAATTAGGGGCGCCTGGGTGGCTCAGATGGTTGAGCGTCTGCCTTCGGCTCGGGTCATGGTCCCGGGGTCCTGGGATCGAGCCCCGCATCGGGCTCCCTGCTCAAGTGGGGAGCCTGCTTCTCCCTCTCCCTCTGCCATTCTCTCCACTTGTGCTCTCTGGCTCTATCTCTCTGTTAAATAAATAAATAAAATCTTAAAGAAAAAAAAAAAAAGATTTAAGAAGTGAATGAAAGTCCATGAAGATAGGAGATTATCTCATAACCTTTCTTTACGCATGATATTAAGGCCCTTTCTGTGAGATGAAGCCAAAATTATAGTTTCTTATGCTTTCAGTTCTCCAGATTTATAAATGAAGGAACCAAGAATTTTAAAGTTGGAATATAAATCTAAATAGTGTCACCTAATTTTAGATTACATTTAAAAATCAATAGTCATTCATTCATCCTCCAAATACTTTTGCATTGACCACGTTGAAGGCAAATTTTAGTAATTTTACTTGTCAACAAAATCTAGCAGTTCTGAATCTATGTACAGGGTCCGTTCAAGCCATACTGGGGGGGAAAAAAAACAGCTTCTGTACATAACTGGATGAGAACTACATCTTACTAATTTTGTGTTCACAACATTTATCATATAATGAAGACTTTGTGTGGAATGAATGCGTGATATTCAAAATTAAAAATAAAACTTGTCTTCATCTTTAAGAGCTTCAAGAAAAGGATACGTACCTGGAGATAATATGAATTATTTGCAAGAACAGCAACAAGTTTTGAAATACTTCACATGTAATGAATTAATGTACACTGTTCTATGTATTCTGAAAAACCAAAGACTTGAATCCTGTTGTAATATCCTTTTGAGGCATTTCAAAAGGTGCTGTCTGTCTTCTCATTTTAAAGTCAAATGAAATGATATGCAGAAGTAAATGAAGTGAAACATTAAACAGAAAGTACTACTCATTTTAAATAGAACTATAAACAATATGTTGGTAACTGGGAGACAAGAACATTTCAATTGACTTGGCCAAACATGAAATGGGCTACCTCTTGAGGCAGTGAGTCCTGCTGTTGGATATGTTCAGAGAGGCTGTGTGACAATTCCTTAGGTAGACATGGAGAGAATTCTTGAATTAGACTGAGAACTGGATTGGTGATTTTGTAAGTTTCCTTTAATTCTGAAATTGTACTTCATTCTTGCATGCCTATCTCTGATTCCCAATCATGCTATTTAGTTTGGTGTTTATTGCTGTTCTACTGTGTGTAATACAGAGAACATTGTTCTGAAGATAAAATATATGGTTTAAGTTCTTGTCATACCATTACCAGTTAAATGACAGAGAAAAATTAGAACTTTCTAAATCTTAACTGTCTTCATGTATACAATAAGGAGTTTATCGAACACTTACATAGCATTTATTTGTGCCAGGTCCTAGACTATGCACTCCATACACATTAACTCACTTAATCCTCTCTTAACAACCCAGTGAGTTAGGCACTGTTTTGATGCCTATGTTTTAGTTGTGGAAACCAAGAAGTCTTACCCAAGGTCACACATGGTGAGTGTTAGTCCAACCCCTGCAGTCTGTCTACAGAGTCCATCGTCTGAACCTACAATGCATAGGACAATTTTGTCACATAATGGATGTTCAGGGGTTTATCTGTGCTCATTTTTGTTCATGCTTCTTCATATTCTTCTTTTTTAAAAACTAAAGGATATTAGGCAACATGAAGAAAATGTTTATTGTTCAGTTGTTATTGCTATTATAAATTGTACGATTATATCTTTTTACAATTGAAATTTCCAATACATTATTGCTGGTGTGTAGAAACACAGCTTACTGTAAAAAAAATTTTTTGAAATAATTTTATTATTTTTTAAAAGACTTTTTATTTATTTATTTGAGTGAGAGAGAGAGAGAGCATAAGCTGGGGGAGGAGCAGAGGGAGAGGGAGAAGTAGACTCCCCGCTGCGCAGGGAATCTGATGCAGGACTCCATCCCAAGACCCTGAGATCAAGACCTAAGCCAAAGGCAGATGCTTAACTGACTGAGCCACCCAGGTGCCCATGAAATAATTTTAGATTTACAGAAAAATTGCAAAGGTATTACAGAGTTCCTATATATCCTCACCCAGATTTCCCTAATGTTAGCCCCTTACATAGCTTAGTTGTCAAAACTAAGAAGTCAAAGAAGTCAACATTGGTGCATTATTACTAACTGAACTGCGGACTTCACCAGTTTTTCATTATTGTTCTTTTCCTGTTCCAAGATTCCACTGAGGGTCTCACAATGTATTCGGTCATCATGTCTTCTTAGTCTTCTCAGGTCTGTGACAGTTTCTTTGTTTTTTGTGTTTTATGACCTTGACAGGGTTTTTTTTTAAGATTTTATTTATTTATTTGAGAGAGAGAGAAAGTGAGAGAGAGAGAGAGCGCATGAGAGGGGGGAGAGTCACAGGGAGAAGCAGACTCCCTGCTGAGCAGGGAGCCTGACATGGAGCTCAATCCTGGGACTCCGGGATCATGACCTGAGCCAAAGGCAGACACCCCACCAACTGAGCCACCCAGGTGCCCCAACCTTGACAGTTTTAAGGAGTACTTGTCAGGTACCTTGTAGAATGTCCCTCAATTTGGGTTTGTCTGATGTTTTTCTCATGATTAGATCGGGGCTATGAGTTTTGGGGAGAAGACCACAGAGGTCAACTGCCCCTCTTACTGCCTCATATTAGAGAGCACATGATACCAACATGACCTATTACTGGGGAAGTTAACCTTGATCACTTGTTTAAGATGGTGTCTGCTAGGTTTCTCCACTGGGAAGTTAAGAGTTTTCATCCTCTGTTCTAATCATATTCTTTTATTTATTTTATTTATTTATTTTTTTAGAGAGAGAGAGAGAGAGTGTGTGTGTGTGTACACATGTGAGGGGGGAGGGGCAGAGGGGGAGAGAGAGAGAGAGAGAGAGAGAATCTTAAGCAGACTCCACCCCCAGAGCAGAGCCCAACATGGGGCTTGATCTCATGACCCTGAGATCATGATCTGAGCTGAAATCAGGAGTGGGACGCTTAACCGACTGAGCCACCTAGGCGCCCCACGTCATATTCTTTTAAATCAAAATTAATCAGCAACTATTTGAGTGTTATATATAAGGGCCCCCAGTAGGCCCTGAAGGAGATAAGTGGAATTCTCGAGCACAGGAGGGAATCGATATTTGCTATAAAATTTGTAGTTCACTGGGAGTCCATAATGGTTGTTATTCTTGATGGTGGTGGTAGCAAAGCAAAGGAGCAAGTGAGGCTTAAGATAGGCAAGAAATGTACATGGCAGTTGCATTCCTATTACTCAATCCACCTTGCCTTCAAAATCCATTCATTCACTCAACAGATATTATTAAAGTGCCCGCTGTGTGCCAGGTACTATTTTAGGTGCTAGGGATATGGCAGCAAATAAAGACACACACAATTCCCCTCCCTCATTACCTTAGAGTTTAGTGGAGAGACAAACAAATGAGTGAAACCCCTGATATGTTAGATAGTGATAAATGCTAGGAGAAAAATAAAAGAGCTTGTATCTATGGGTGGAGTGGGTTTGGGACTGGTTTGTAATTTCCATAGTGTGTGCTAAAGGAAGGCTGCAGCTAGAAGGTGACGTTTAAGTCGAGACCTACAGAATGTACTCTTCTGGGGAGGGCATCCATGGGCGTTCGGAATGGTCCAGCATTTGACATACCATCGCAGGCTGTCCTACAATACAGCTTCTAACAAAACTAGACTGTCCAGAACCCCTGATAATAGAATTGTTTACTTTTATACCAACAAGGTTGGGAAAGCACCAAAATCTCCATGT
Organism: Phoca vitulina; assembly: GCF_004348235.1. Classification (NCBI taxonomy): domain Eukaryota; kingdom Metazoa; phylum Chordata; class Mammalia; order Carnivora; family Phocidae; genus Phoca; species Phoca vitulina. Next base: position 33,074,392 of record NW_022589723.1, read on the forward strand.
AGCCTATGCCCAGGCTGACTTCAAGGAGTTCGTGCAGTGAGACCTAAAGTCCTTATGAGGTTGTCTAAAACAGAAAAACACGTCAGCAGGGCCTATGGTGGTTCCATGTATGCTAAGTGTGTTCGAGACAGGATCAAGCATGCTTTCCTTATCAAGGAGCAGCAAATCGTTGTGGAAGTGTTGAAAGCACAAGCACAGAGTCAGAAAGCTAAAAAAAAAAAAAAGAAAAAAGAAAAAAGAAGCCGTTTTTGAGTAATAAAATAATAACAACAACAACAGCAAAAGACCTGCAGAATGCGAGGCAGTGAGCCATCTGGATACCAGGGCTAAGAGCAATCCAGGCAGGGGGAATGGCAAATGCAAAGGCCCTGAGGTGGAATGCCTGATGTGTTCAAGGAACAGTGAGAAGGAAGCTGGTATGAATGAGGGAGAGTAGTAGGAGATGAGGTTTGAGGGTCCAGAAAGTATCAGGAGCAGAATGTGCAGAGTTTTATAGGTCAAGGAAAGGACTTCATTGTTTACCCTGCACAAGTTAGGAAGCCATCTGGAGAATCTTAACCAAAGGAGTGACTTGATCTAACCTTGGCAACTGGGTTGAGGATAGAGTAGTAGCAAAGGTGGAAACAGAAGATTAGGAGAAAACAGCAAGGGTAGTTTGAACTGGGGTAGCAGCTGTGAAGTGGTAGGAAGGAGTCAGATTCTGGGTTAAGAACTCAAGATTGAGAGCAAGGTAAAAAGAGATGAAAGAAAACCTCTGTGATTTACAATAGCAAAATGGATTTTCCTCATTAAAAAAATATCACTTTACAACAACATAAATAACCTGCTTTAAAACTGGGCAAAGGGGGGAGCCTAAGTGGTGTAGTCAGTTAAATGTCCAACTCTTGGTTTTGGCTGGGGTCATGATCTCAGCACTGTGAGACAGAGCCCTGTGTTGGGTTCTGCACTCAGCACTCAGCATGGACTCTGCTTGAGATTCTCTCTCCCTCTCTCTCTGCCCCTCCTGCTCATGATCTCTCTCTCTCTCTCAAACAAATAAATAAATCTTTTTTAAAAAATGGGCAAAGGAATTAAATAGACAGTTCCCCAAAGAAGATATATAAATGGCCAACAGGCATATGAGAAGATGCTCAACATCACCAATCACTAGGGAAATGCACATTGAAACCACAGTGAGATACCACCTAACATCCAATAGGATGGCTAATATAAAAAATACAGAAGATAGCAAGTGTTGGTGAAGGTGTGGAGAAATTGGAACCCTCGTGCATTGCTGGTGGGAATGCAAAATGGTGCAGTCATTGTGGAAAACAGCATGGTGGTTCCTCAAAATATTAAAAATAGAATTACTATATGATCCAGCAATTCCACTTCTGGGTACATACCTATCCGGAAAAATTGAAAGTACAAATTGAGTTGGTTTTCCCCATAGCACTATGAATTAAAAAGCTGTTTAACAAATGATAGGTTCATAGAAAATTTCTAGTTTTATGGTCTATTTTCTCAAATAATGGGAAATGAACTTTCAATGAAACGTACATGGGGACCTTGGGCACACTGTTTACTTTTCCCGGGACTGAGGTGCAGGTGGAAAAGGGCAATTTCAGAATATCTGGAGCATCTGATTAAATGAATTTCTACCTAAGCTATTAATCTACAGTAACTAAAAAGAGATAATTTATCTCCTACACGGACTTTCAAATTAAATTTAAAAGAAATTCAGGCAGAGAAAACTAAGCACAAAATTTTTTGGTATTATACTGAAACTAATCAACATTTAAATTATTTTTTCTCTCGCGTGAATAAACTGAGTGTTAGGGGGAAACTGCCACTCCTCTCCCACGAAATTTATACAAAATTCAGCACCCAAAAGTAAAGCGACATGTGCCCCTTTATTAGCAGATTATGGACCAACCTACACGTTGCAATTTGTAAACAAACTTTTATCTAGGCACCATAGATCAACACAATTATGCACTTTAAAATGAGGTTAACAAGGCATTTAAAAACAACCCAGGGTTATTGCTACTGCCTGAGATATCACTGATTGCGTAAACATTGCTATCTAGTTGAAAATTTATGGACGAGACCGGATATTTTCTGCAACGATTTAATAATAGAACATGATGCCACTACTGCAGCTGTCCCCTGGCAGTTGAACTCTTCCCTGATTTTCTTAACTGTTGCTTTTGAACAACGAGATGTTTACTATTTCAGGGCAATCGTGGGGTAAAACAAAAAGAATTCATACACTCGTGGCTAATACGAGAGGAAGACGATGACCTTCCGCATGCGTGGCGTGGAAGAAGGAAGAGAAAAAGACAAGCACTTTTTGAGTTCTTGCCTTGCTCTTGCTGATTTGATGCACAAACCCCGTCAAGGTAGACGGCTTGACAAAGTAGGGATAAAGGAGAGCTGCACTTCTTTCTGGGGCTGCCGCAAACGGTACGCAATTTTGTGTCGTCAATTGGCTTTTGGCGGACCCAGTCCCAGTTCAGTTTCGTCCTTCGTTTGTTAGATGGTTTCACCTGGCCGCCTTTAACGAGGGTCGGGAAAGGTAAGGACCGTCACTCGGTCGCCGCGGGCGGCCACAGGGCGACGGAGGTCTCCCGACTAGGCAAGCCCCGCCGGCCTTCATGCCGGTTCCCGCACTTTGCGCGCACTCCCCGGGTCCCGCCCGCCTGGCCGCGGGGGCGGGGCTGGCCGGGAGCTGCCCTCTTCCAACATGGCGCCGCGGGAGGCGGGTCCCTCTCGCCGGCTCCCGGGGTTCCGGTGCCGTGCGTTTTGGTTCCGGAGTAACAGTGCCCTCGCCGCGCCTTCCTCCTCCTCCTGCCGCCGCCGCTGCCGCCGCCGCCGCCGCAGCCGGAACGTTCGGCCTGGGGCGGCCGGGGTTGAGCCCGTGCGCGCCGCGCCCTCTCAGTCGGGGTGGGGAACAGGACTCGCTCCCCGACCCTCCCGCGGACGGCCCTCCTCAGCTTTCGCGTGGTCTGGGGGCCCCGGGGCTCCTTCCAAACAGCTCCCGACTGAGTCCCGTCCAGTCGGGGACCCTCCACTCTCCACTAAGGAGGAGTGGACACCTGCCGCTCTGCCTCCCTAAAACGGGGTCGTCTCCTCACACCCACACAGACGGCAGAGAGCTTCACGATCCCGTTTCGCCCAGTTTTCCAACTCCAGAACCTTCTGACCTCCGCTAGTTCCTACCGGCCCCTTCCTCCTGCTCCGTCCACGCTCACAGGGAGGCAGCTCCGACCCCATACAGCCTGGGTCTGGCTCGGTGCCTGCGGGCGCCTTCCAGACCACTGCTCCTCTCCTTACTGCCCCCCGCCCCGTCCTCCTCCCCTCGGTCCCCTTGTCACCTCTTGGAGCCCTCGCTTAACCAGGATCCAGTGGGTACTTCCTACCCCAGGATGTGAGTCCCTGGAACGTGTAATGCTGTGGCTGGCCCTTGGCCCCTTCCATGCCATGGAGAACCAGGTGCTGGTGATTCGTATCAAGATTCCAAATAGTGGCGCGGTGGACTGGACAGTGCACTCCGGGCCGCAGTTACTCTTCAGGGATGTGCTGGTGAGTGGTAATCTCAGTCTTCAAATCCCACTGAGGAGGGCGCAGGGATTTGTGGGGTAGTCAGCACCTTATCCACTGAATCTGAGCCTGGTGGCCCGAGCTAGTGGCGGTGGCCATTGCTGGCCTCCTGTGAGGGCAGTTTTATTGCTTCAACGACGGCATTGATTAATTGCATGTACTGAAATCTGGCAATTGTGCAGGGCCTTGGGGAAATAGAGATGAATCAGATTGAACCCCTGCCCTCAAGGAGCTCACAGCCTGGACTGGGACGTACACACAGAAGCAACCAACTGGATGCAAAAAGCTGAGTCTAGAAGTTTTTTCCCCAAGTGTTTCTCAGAATGTCCCTGGCTAGATTCCAGCCATGCCTTTCTACCGAGTTCCCTGAACTTCTTGACTCCTGGAGAAAGGGAAACTAGACAGCTTGAATTTGCCATGTTTCAGCAAACCTAAGGTGTCATTTTTTTAAGATACTATTTTATGTACCACTCAGAAAAAATACTGCCCGTTTAACTGTGACCTGCTGCACATTATACAAAAGTAGCCCAATTTCAGAGATGCTAGCGTTGAGGGAAAGGGTACATCTTGGAATCAATGCTGTGTCATTACTCTCAGGATACTCGGAACATATTTCAAATAAAGTCATGGGATGTGAGAGCAGAGTGTAATCTTGGCGGTGGCCTGTTGAGACCTCTTACCTTTTTTGAGATAGTTACTGAGGAGCAGTGAGGCTGAATGGCTTTTCCAGAACTGTGTTGCTCCTGAGTGGGAGAGTCAGTACCAGAACTCAGATTTCCTTACTTAGTAATTTTTTCCCACATGCTGCGCTGCCACTTCTCATCTTTTAGCACACATTTGAGATAGCCAGAGTGCATTGTGCCCATTTTATATATTGAATGATTGAGGTATGAAAAGCAGAACTGACATACCCAGAAGCATGTTGCAGGTACCAAATCTATGGTGTATCTTACCTGCAAGATAAGATGGGGTGGAGCAGAGGTTCTTGGGAGGAGGGAGATCTCTGATGTGATTTTTTTTTGGTAGTCGTAGGTGACTCAATCAAAATTTGATTCCTGTACCTACATTTTGAATTCTAGATTTTACTGACCACGCAGAACATAACAGATTTTCAGGTGTCTGGGCCAGGAGTCCCGAAGCTGGAGTGAGCCAGCAGCTTCCAATCTTGTACACCAGATGTTGCCCTTCCCTTTGAGTTCACACACTCACATACATACAGATTTCTTCCCTCATGACAAGGCCCAAACTTTTTAGCACGGTCCTCTAGGCCCACGTGGATTGGCTTGTGCCTACCTGGCACCAGCTCCATCTCTCACCACACCCCTGGGAGCATCATGTGCTCCAGGTACATAGAACTAACCTTGAGTTCTTCCAGGCTGTCTCCACTCAGCCCCTTTCTTCAGCTGGCCAACTCCTACCTGCCGTTCAGAGCCCAGCTTCACTTTTCCTCTACCTTAATCTTGGTTATGTGCCCATCCTCTGTGTTCCCACAGCTTTGCTCCAGCAAAGGTCACAGGTTTTGTCACAGTTTTGTCTATCTCTTCCACTGAAATGGTAAACTTCTGGAGGAGATGGACTTTTCTGTCTCCCCTCTGTCTCTGGAGCTCCATAGCATCCTGAAATTTTTTTTTTTTTTTAAGATTTTATTTATTTATTTGACAGAGAGAGACACAACAAGAGAGGGAACAGAATCAGGGGGAGTGGGAGAGGGAGAAGCAGGCCTCCCCGCCAAGCATAGAGCCCGATGTGGGGCTCGATCCCAGGACCCTGGGACCATGACCCGAGCCGAAGGCAGAAGCCTAACAACTGAGCCACCCAGGTGCCCCCCGAAATATTTGTTCAAATATTTCAAAGGGAGCTTCAAAGAAGATGCATGCAATTATGGTTTTGTGGACCAGGCTCCTGGGTTTTGAATCTAGAAACATGGGTTTAATTGCAAGCAGTCCCACTAACTAGGCAAGTCACTCTGCCTCTTTTAGCCTTAGTTTCCTTACTTGTAAAATAGGGACTATACCTGTTTTCAAGACTTGCAAAGATTAAGTGGGATCATGCCTGTGATGAGAAAGATGTGAGCTTTCTTTCACTTTGCTCATTTGAAATAACAGAAGGTATTATTTAAAATAGAATGGTGCAGGGGCACCTGGGTGGCTCAGTCGTTAAGCGTCTGCCTTCGGCTCAGGTCATGATCCCAGGGTCCTGGGATCGAGCCCCACATCAGGCTCCCTGCTCAGTGGGGAGCCTGCTTTTCCCTCTCCCCTCCCCCTGCTTGTGTTCCCTCTCTCGCTGTCTCTCTCTCAAATAAATAAATAAACTCTTTTAAAAAAAAAAATAGAATGGTGCGATGTTTAAAAACACAAACTCTGGGCCAGACTCCCTGGGTTTAAATTGCAAGCCTTACCAGACTCACTTTGGGCAAGTGTCTTCTGTGTCTCAGTTCTTCATCTATAAAAAAAAAAAAAAAAAAAATGGAGAGTTGGAGATAAAAATAGTGCCCACCTGATAGAGTATGAGGACTACTAGAGTTGATATACATAAAGCACTTAGAACAATCTGGAATGTAGTAAGTGCTTTATAAGTATTGTTGTTATAACGTAAGGGACAGGGCCTGGGTCTTCTGCTTCTCAAGCATCTCTCAATGGTTCCTTGGCTCCAGGCTGACTGGCCTTAAAGCAAACTTTGCACAAATGGTCCCACCATCTAGAGCTCAGAGTGCCATGTGTCTTCTCACGTGCACGTGCACAGGTAAGCCCAGGTGGAGCATGCTTTGCAGGAAGGCCTGATGAAGGTCTCTTAGCAATGGGTGCTGTGCTATCTCTTATGCTCCTAATAGCAGGCTCTATGAACTGCACGCCCAGATCCTGGTGGACACCTGTGATCTCTTCTCTAGGGTCACCTCATCTTTTCATCAAGAAATTGGCAAAAACCACAGATACATCAGCATCTTTGGCTTAGAGCCTTAAAATTTAAAGCCCAATGAAATCTGGAAGCATCCCCTTCATCTAATACAACTTCACCCCAGTTTTCAAATGAGGGAGCATGAACCCCAGAGGGGGAAAATGCTAAAGCCACACAGCTCATTTTGGGCCACACCAGAAACAGAAGCCAGAAGCAGTCTGTGGTCACTGAGTCACCTGTACCTGAGCACGTTTTGGATGTGGGGTTGCAGTTGAGGGCTCTTGTCACAGCTCCATCAAATGGCTGGGAGACCCTTGAGAAGTCACTCGGCCTCTCTGGGTCTTTGTCCTGCATCTGAATAATTAGAGACTGGCTGGTCTCCAAGGGCAGAGACATTTGGTGATCTGTTTTTCAGCTTTCTGTTCTGTGTTCTGTTCCTTGTAGATATGGCCCCCAGTTTTGGGAAGATTGTGCAGGAAATCTCAACTACTCAGTGGGAGGAGAGAATGTTCCTCTTATTCTTCTTGCTATTTCAATCCTGTCTCCCAAGTCCCAGCTCAGATTTCCTCTCGTGTGTGAAATTTTTGTCTAAACTGAGTCTTTGATTTTTTCCTGCCTCCTGAGTTAGCAAATACCTATTTGCTATTTATGTCTTTTGTTTGCTCTTATCATACTATAAGTGCTCTATTTTGTTACTCTTTTAGGTTTGTCTTTATCTCTGACCAGACTAGCATCTTTCTAAATCTTATTCTTCTATAGCCTACCGCTTTGTGATCTTTATGCTCCTGGCCTGTTGTAGATGCTTAGTTATACTTTTGGCCCATCATATAGTTGATGGATTTATTAAAAGCACAGAGAAGAAAAGGATCAAGAAATGATCACCATTAAGATATTTAAATTTAAGTTTTCTTTTGAAACCTTCTTTAGGTAAATGTTATGTTGAGAATAAGACAGGTGTTTTTTTTGGGGGGGGGGAATAAGTCACTTAAAATATAACTGGAAAATTTATGTAAAATTATTAAATGTGCCCTGCTTAGAAATAACCAGTAGGTATTAACTAATTTTGAAGCTTTTTAGCCCTTTGGCATTATGATAAGCCCCACTTTATTTGCTTTAACAAAATAAGATGGTTGGTTGTGTTCACATGGTTCTCATGATTCTCTCAAGCAAGTTTGCTTTTTCTTTCTCCTTTTCCCCACATTAGGTGTAAAACCTATGTGGCTCCTTGATTATGTTGATACGCAAAGGATGCCATTGCTGCCAAGCAAGGTTTTCAGCTAGTCATTAGAAATTTGCTGCTTGATGGGTTCTGCTATTCATAAGTCGGAAGGATCCTAAATCAGGTTGCGATTACTATAGAGTTCACATCTCAAGATTGAGGTGGTCAGAGTTCCCTTGAAGTAACCAGAGGTAACCTCAACTTGGAGGGTTGAGGGTGGAGTCCCCCAGCTTGTTTTTAACTACACACCCAGCTAGAAAAGGTCCTCAGTAAATGCTATGGAAGGATGATGTAGGTGAATGAATGACCATCCACCCATCCTTGGGTGCTGAAATTTAGGGTTTCGTTGTGAGGTAAGCTTTGTGACGTTCCAGTCATCAGTGACTTGTTTTATTTAATAGACACTCACGTGGCACTTACCACGTGCTAGACACTCTTCTACGCACTTTACAAATATGAACTCATTTAGTCCTATGAGGTAGGTACAGTTACGATCTCATTTTACACAGAAGGAAACTGAGGCGCAGAGAGACTCAGTCACTCAGCTACTGAATGGCAGAGCAAGGTCCAGCCTTAGCAGTTCGGCTCTAGTCCACATAGTCAGGCTTTACGCTAGCTGCCTGTATAGTATATTCCGTACTCGCTCTACAGTTTCCATTTACCTGGCAATAAATACTTTCTGCCTATAAGTGTGTAGAATTTTTTTAACACTAAAATTTTTTAGAACTACTTCCTCAGAGTTGATGTTTCATTTGCTAAGACTAGAGTCAGAAGGAAAAAAATCACCTCCTTTGGCTCTAATGAGCGAGGGCTGCCTCAGATAGCTCTCTTTGATCAATTTTATATGCACAGATTTATTTTTCAGGAAGAAAAAAGGCACTGTAGAGGCAAGGCTATTATGCAAATTTCCACTGCAGCAAAAGCTTCTAAAGAACTGCCTGTGGAAGGAAGTTGCAGCCGCCACTCTGCTAAGTGCCCCGCTTGGAAGGGCTGTGGGCTCCCTGCTGAGAACTACTGCAAGCCGCTTTGTCAGCCGGCTGCCTGGTGCCAGTTCCTGGCAGAGTCCAGGAGGGACGCTGTGGCAGAGCTCCCCGAGAGCAGTGAGGTTTGCAGACCATTTGGGTTAAGCTGGACGTAGTGGAGGGTCACTTTTCCCAGAACTGGCTATTTCTTGAAGATGTTCCATGCCTCTCTAACTAAGCTGTCTCTGTAGACTGATTTTCAAGATTGCAACTTTATGGGTTCATTTAAACATGGATATCAGATTATATACCTTAAACAAAATTTTTTTGTAGGCTAGATTAACTCTGTTCTGGTGTCATTAAATGTATGTTTTCCAGTTGCTTAAGAGTAAAGGTTGATAGGGGCGCCTGGGTGGCTCAGTCGTTAAGCGTCTGCCTTCGGCTCAGGTCATGATCCCAGCGTCCTGGGATCGAGCCCCGCATCGGGCTCCCTGCTCCGCAGGAAGCCTGCTTCTCCCTCTCCCACTCCCTCTGCTTGTGTTCCCTCTCTTGCTGTGTCTCTCTCTGTCAAATAAAAGGTTGATAAAAATTGTATTAAATGTAGTGCTATAGGTTAATATCATCATTGGAATAATATATAATGGAAACTTGTTTTTTTTAACTCTCTGCACTATGAATCCAAGGCGAGATGTTGCTAGTTACTATCAGAAACTACATTTGTTGTCTACAATGTGCTAGGCTAACTTCTGTTTATTATTTAATTGCATTACCTCTGTGAGTATTACTAGACCCATATTGGAGGATAATCAAATAGAGGCTCAGAGAGATTAAGTAATTTGTTTGCAGTCACACAGCTAGTAAGTAGAGAGCTGAGATTCAAACCCAGCCTAGTCTGACTCCTAAACACCTTTCTATTGTTAGTATATTCCACAGCCTTCCATAGAACAAACTGTGTGTTTTTTAAATACACAGTGTGTATACGCTGTTGAATCAAGAGTGAAAGATTATGATATTAATACAGACTAGAGGGGCACCTGGGTGGCTCAGGCGTTAAGCGTCTGCCTTCGGCTCAGGTCATGATCTCAGGGTCCTGGGATCAAGTCCCACATCGGGCTCCCTGCTCGGAGGGAAGCCTGCTTCTCCCTCTCCCACTCCCCCTGCTTGTGTTCCCTCTCTCGCTGTGTCTCTGTCTGTCAAAAAATAAATAAAATCTTAAAAAAAAAAAAATACAGACTAGATTTGGTAAAGAACCACCCCCCCGCCCCAGTCCCCAAATAGAGATTTAAACTCTGGGCTTACATTGCTGGGCTAAGTGTGATTATGAGCTAATGTTTTTATAGTTTATGCCAACATTTCAAAAATCTTTTTCAGGTTCTCATATTTCCTCTAGGATTTGCCACATGTTAGCAATAAAGAAGATGGCTAATTGTGTTTCTTTATTCTTTCTTTGTTTAGGATGTGATAGGCCAGGTTCTGCCTGAAGCAACAACCACAGCATTTGAATGTAAGTCTGGCTTGTAGACTTTCTTGACTATTCCTTTCTGCAGTAATTTTTCAAGGGGTTTATGGGTTGCATTACTTTAGAAACTGACAAAAACAGATTATTTATGATCATCATATGGTACATTTAAATATTTATAAATTAATGCAAGTTTAATGATGATACTGAACTGAGTAATATTTTCTTATTTAATCATATCTTGGGTGTGCATATTTCTATAATATAGCTTTAATTACCAACATGACCTTTATCTGCTCTTGCTCCTCAGTGTAATAATATTGTGGGACAAAATGAAACGTGTAAACTACCTGTAGGCCAGTGATTATTGATTAAGAAATTGTAATCCATTGCTGCTTTAAAACAGCAACAGACTAGAACTTTAAGTGAGCATTGCATGGAATAATTCTGTTTTAGTGGGGCTTGGTGTGGCTGGTACATGATGACAGTAGCCCTTCAGGTCTTGAGTCCTTCCTCCTTAACCCCCCCCCCCCCCCCCCGCAGTTGGCTTGGGGATTGGGAGGGGCAGGATGGACTAGAAAACTAGTTTTGACATGAGCCAGGTCATTGCAGGGGATGTTAGGGTTTGGGAATGTTAAGATGAGGGTTTAGTTCATAGAAAGGGGCTCTGGTGTTGAGAAGGATAGAGTAGGAGTTTTAGTTGTGGTTCCTGTCTTTTCTTTTGAAGGTGAGGGCCATTTTTCCCTGAGAAAATGTACGGTTTCTCCACATTATAGTTTATTTGTTGTTCTTGGTTTTTAAGCAGATGGTTAATGACAGTGAGTACAGTGTCCTCTCTTTTATTTATGTTCTCTTTGGAGGACAATTTGACAATATATTATCAATATTATTGCCAAAATATAAAATGTGCAAAACCTTTGATTCAGCAGCTTCACATTTAGGAAGCTGTTCAACAGAGAACCTGCCCATGTGTTGAATGCCCTTCAAACAAAATATTCATTGTGGAATTATTTTTAATCGGAGAAAATTAGAGGAAAGCTAAATGCCTAGAATAGTGGATTCATAAGTTATCCATTATCTGAAGCAGCAACCAATTGAACAGCAGCTAAAAAGAATGAGTTAGGATTTTATGCATTGGCATGGGAAGATTTCCATGATATATTGTTGAATAAACAAATAGTATGTATGGTATGACCCCATTTTGTAACATAGCTAATCCCTGTGCCTCCCTGCTTCGTGTCTATATTGAGAGACAAGGATCTGAAGAGTGCCCACCACAGTGCCTTGCAGTGGTTCCCCCTGGAAAGGGGACTGCAGGGTTAGAATGGGGGATGGTTGGCTAAATGAGCACACTTTTTCCTTTCTCTCTTTCTCTATTATTTGAATATTTTCGACAATCATTCCATATATTTAAAAGTCACTTGCATAGAACTCTTAAAGTAATTAGTATTTTATTAACCACATTGGGGTCTATATACTGTTGAAAAATGGTACATGTATCTGAAGTACATATTAGTGTTGCAAGCTCTTCAGACCCTTTTTGGGAAGTCCCTGGTGGTGCCAAGGGTTTCATGGACAGGCCAATAGTAAACATCTGTCACTGTTGCCAGGTGCTGTGCTAAGAACATTCCATGGTTATCTCATTTAATTTAACCTTCGCAAGATCCCCTTGAAGTACTTCAAAGGATTGTTTTGTTTTTGTTTTTATTTTTTTAAATTAAATTAAATTTTATTGAAATTCAATTAATTAACATATAGTGTCTTATTAGTTTCAGAGGTAGAGGTCAGTGATTCATCAGTTGTATATAACACCCAGTGCTCATTCTATCACATGCCCTCCTTAATGCCAATGACCCAGTTACCCCATCCCCTCACCCCCCTCCCCTCCAGCAACCCTCAGTCTGTTTCCTATGATTAAGTGTCTCTTATGGTTACTAGCTCCATTTTAGTTGAGGAAAGGACATCTCCTCTGAGCAGCTTGCTCAAAGTCTAGTCAGTGGTGAAGTGGACTTTCTCATGTAGACTCCAGAGCATGTATACATTCTCAGCCACTTTTGACACTTGTTCTGCAAGTTGTAATCATTCTTGAAGTCACTTATTCTGATTGTTCATAAATGTAGCAGAAAATAAGCTTACTTTATACGTCCTACTTCTTGCCCTCTGGGTCCCACAAAGTGGCTTGATGTACCTGTGCCCCACTGGCTTCCAGAGTTAGGATTCATAGTAATAATATCGATTATTCTAGCTGTCATTTATTGATGGCTTGCTCTTTGCCTGGCAGTGGACTCGATGATTTACCTAGATTGTTGCTGATCCTTACAAAAACTCTGTGAGGTAGGAAAATTATACCTTTGGGAAACTGAGGCTCAGAAACAGGAAATGATTACCAAAGTCATCAATGTGGTGGAACCAGATTTAAACATAGTTGTTTTTGACTGTGAAACATGCACTCTTTATAACCAAGTATGTTAAAAGCCTACGAAGTTTGTTAAGTATGGTTTTCATGGCTTATGGGTTTTCATGGCTTATGGAACAGCTCTTGAATAAATAACACTTTAATCAAAGAAATATTTATGGTAATATATTTAATACTGAAAAGTATATCTAACACTAAGAGAAAAAATGTTTAAATACCTTGGTTTAAGTTCTCAGAAATGTTGTTCTTCTTTACCGAGAAGAGGGTAGCAGCTCTATACCCATCTGTGTCTTGACCAGTTCTAGGCAAAACCAAAACCAAAAATAAAACCCCAAAACATAGACAAAATAGTAATAGTCTTTGTTTCTTTAGCTTAGATTAAAATCCTAGCCTGGCTTTTTTCATGATTGTTCTAGGATGACTTTGTGTTCTGACCCAAAGATCTGAACTAATAAATGGAATCTATGTAGAGGAAATATTTGGAAAGGTGTAGTTTGTAAGCTAATTTGCTGACATTTTTGAGCTATTTCAGTAGTGTATAGCTATGATGGAACAACTCCCAGTTAAATAAAACTTTGAACAAAGATGTATTTATGGTAATATATTTAATATTGAAAAGTATACGTAACATGAGTTGATTTTTTTTGCAAAAGAGATGGTATTGTATTTAGTGATATGAATTAAGCAACAAGAGAAAGGGTGTTGTCAAATTTATCAAGGAAATGAGTTGATAAGTGGAAAGGACGGGAAAGGTAATGGTACAGATTCTGCAATTCTGAGAAGTGCCGTCTATTGGCTGAGGCCTCTCACACACACCACCCCCCCT